>NC_057946.1:24433381-24663381 GCF_018555375.3 Anguilla rostrata | reverse complement strand
TGTCTGTCAGCAGCCAGGAAGTTAATGCGTTGTTACGGCTCCCTTTTCTTTTGCCATTGTTAAAACTAAATGAAACAAGGTAATTAGCTTGTTACAATTAAAGTGACTCGACTGGATAAATTGTAATCACTCAAAATGAAGTTAGGCTTCCCTGCAGGTTTGGCCAGCCAGCTGAGCAGTCTCATTTGCATAATTAAAATATACAAATGATAATGGATTTTGTACTCAATATCCAGCGGCTGTAAATTCAGAGAAATATGAAATAACAATAATGGCAGGTCGCCTTGAGGAGATTGGGATGAGGTTCTGTATTTCACAGCTTCGCAACGGAAGGGCTGTTCAAATGGCCGTTTGAAACCAAGGAGAAAATAGATGGAAAACATTAAAAAGTTACACTAGTTAATAATTCCCAGGGTGGGTGACAGGAGACAGACACGCTAAGTGAGGAGGGGACCAATTACAGGGGCAGGTTGTTAGCGGCTGGCGTTCCGGGCCGTGTCGTACCTCAGGGGAAACCTTTTACCTGATTACACGGGACTGGGACTGAATTAAACATCTATAAGGCTGTCCTAAAACAAACTGAAACGAAATTAGACTTTCTCCGGTAGCTTCGAGCAAAAGGGAAGCCCGCTCTTGGAAACAAATGTAGGAATTTTGCATTTTTGGAGGTGGGTGAGACAGCGTGGTGAACAAACCCCTAAACCCCCTCCATTCCCAACAAAACTCCATCCATTCACCACTAAACCCCTCCCATTGATCACTAACCTCCTCCATTGACCACTAAACCCCCTCCATTCCCCACTAACCCCCTCCACTGACCACTAAACCCCATTTATTCCCCACTAACCCCCTCCATTGACCACTAAACCCCCATTCCCCACTAAACCCCATTTATTCCCCACTAACCCCCTCTATTGACCACTAAACCCCATTTATTCCACACTAACCCCCTCCATTGACCACTAAACCCCCCATTCCCCACTAAACCCCATTTATTCCCGACTAACCCCCTCCATTGACCACTAAACCCCCTCCGTTCTCCACTAAACTTCCTCCATTGATCACTAAACCCCTTCCATACTCCACTAAACCCCCTCTGTCCACCATTAAACCCCTCCATTCCCCACCAACCCCCTCCATTCACCATTAAACCACATCCATACCCCACTTGAGAACTCTAGATAAATACGTTGTGATCATGAGAAAACTATTTTTATTTTCTTGCAATCTTGAGATAACGGACCAAAAAATGAACTTAAATTTTTTGCAAGGTCTCTACGGAGTTCTGTAGAATCTTACTTTATGACATGTTTTATGATCAGATGTTTTGCCTGCTTTAGGATTACTTCTAATTTGCTTTTCTAAGCCAAATGTTAATATATTATAATGGATATCCAGGAAATCAGAGGGTAAAATGGCTTTAAAGTTGACTGAGCAAAGTGGAGCTGTATGAAATGGTGCTGGATGTTCACCTCAGCACAGGTAACCTGCTGGCTTACTGACATGCCAGTCATGGAGGTATGCTTACTCTTATTACAAGAGCCATCATGAAGGAATTTCCTGTGGAACTTCAAGATGTTCTTAGGAGGCAAAAAGCTGGAGAAGGTTGTAAAAAGATCTCAGAAGCTTTGAATCTTCCTAGGAGCACCATTAAGCCAGGCCATTCAGTTGCATAAAAATATTTTTTTGCATCATAAATGTGTGGAATTCATTGTGTTGGTGAAGGGGAAGACCGGGGATGAATGCCTTCTTAAGGGACTGTGCCTGCCAGTCCAATAATGGAGCACAAACACAGTTTTGTGTCTTAAGAATCATCCTGATAAGAGCACACATCCACAGGCATTAAAAACAAGCACATTTTCACGATATTCCCTTTCCTGCTCCATTAAGACACAAAGTGGGTAGACATCCAACTTGGGGGAGGGGGGGGTCTATCGTAATTTCTTTGTATCTTCTGACATGTCAGAGATTTCCGTAAAGTTTGCCGAAGATCCCAGGTGCTGCAAACGAATGGGCTTCTCCTCTGTAAGAAACAATAACGCGGCTTCAGCTGTAAATAAATAATTAGCAGTAATCAAAGTTAATGGAACCCAAAGGGAGACATTCGCACTGTATTGCAATAATCTCATTTAGGAGACAGTGGATTTAGTGGATAATTGGGCCTAAGTAAAACCCAATTCCCCGGCTCACTTAAGTGGTGCTATTCTCTGTACAAATAAACACGCCAGAAAACACCTCCCCGTGTCTCGGAGTCCAAGAACAAAGCGTCAGAAAACGTCTTCATTCGCGCTGGGAGTTCTAACGTCGCATCACCTGACCGCGCAGCTACGCGGTTTTTACCTGGTCGCGCTCGCTCACGGCGAGGGGTTACGTTTACTTTCGTTGACACGCGCGAGCCGGCTCAGACACAGGCTGAGTCCCGCCGACTGGTAGCCAGCGGAGAAGGTGTGGGCGGGAAAGAGAGCCAGCGAACGAGAGGCAAACGGCGAGCGATCACGCACGGCGCCGCTGTAAAACCCCCCCCCCCATTTGGCTACTTCCTCTCCGGTTCCTGTGCCTGTCCTCAGTGCCTCCGGTCCTGACAGGCGGCTAATGGGGCGTCGGGTCGACCCGGTTCTGCAGGCCCACGCAGGGGGAAGAGAGCGCGCGCGCCAACGCCCGGGCTCCAGGTGCAGGTGGCACCGACACGGTGCTGCGCCCCAGCTGTGCCCTAATGTCGCCGTCTTTGTGTACACACTCACGGGCCACCCCCCCCCCCCCCACCCCCCTTTTATTAGGGCCACGCTTCTCTAACGCTACATTTCAATAAAGAAAATAAATTATCTCAGCGGGAAGCGGGCTAAGAGCCAAGCACAGCCCCCCCCCCCCCCAAACACCCCCCCAGCCCCCCCTAAAAGCCTCATGCTGTCCATCTCTGCATCCCTCCATCCCTCCCTCCCATACAGTCTCTCCCTCTCTCCGCCTACACCGTGAACAAGCCTGGCGATTATTTAAAAAAAAAAAAAAGCTGTGCGTAGGTGCGCGGCCTGTACTGCACATTTAATTGCTCGGTATAATCCGGTAATTGTTTACTAATTTAGCGTAATCTCTGACGGGCGAAGCTCCGTGGCTCGGTTAACTAAAGACATACGCCCTCTAGCAGCTAACGGCTGAAATGCGGAAAACACCGGCAGGCTGCTGAATAATAAAAAAAGATTGAAAACGTCTTTAAAGATTTCATTGTTATTTTTACTTACCATCAGTTGATATTAAAATATATAAAAGCAAGTACGTGGGAATCCCTATGAAAGACAGTTTTAAAACATTAAAACGGAATGATTTTAATAAAAAAAGAGCAAAAGAAGGCCATTACAGAAATGAGAAGTGATAAGATGATTAAATACTGTTCACCGAAAGGGTAAGCGAAAATTAAATCTTACCATACCACCCCCCTCCACCCCCCCAACCACGTTTTTTCTTCTCTCTTATTTAAAGATTATTTTTAGCGGCATTAGTTTCCACTTCGCTTATTACAAACAGGAGGGATTCAAAGGCATTCTCTGCGCAACCACTTTGAATAAATAACTTACTTTTTTAATTAAATTGGAAATAAAATTTCATCACCTGAGTGGGTGACTGAGAAAGAAGTAGAAAGAACCAGCCAGAGAGAGGTGGGGTTAGTGTACATTCGAGGGGAACTGCCCTGTGGACCGATCTGTTAAATGTCACGCCCAGGGGCGGAGCTAGCCTGTCATAATAGTGCTGATCTAACTTAGAACTGCATGTGAAGTGGCAAATCAGTCATGGCTCGAGAACCAAGTCACAAACTGCAGACTGGTGGGGTTGTGCAACATCGATGTCGATTTGGCCTCATGATGTAGACGGAAGTGCACACAAACTGAGAGTTGGGGGTTAGTGCACACTCATGATGTAGAGCTGGGGTTAGTGCACACTCATGATGTAGAGCTGGGGTTAGTGCACACTAATGATGGAGAGTTGGGGTTAGTGTGCACTCATGAAGGAGAGTTGGGGTTAGTGTGCACTAATGATGTAGAGCTGGGGTTAGTGCACACTAATGATGTAGAGTTGGCGTTCGTGTACACTCATGATGTAGAGTTGGGGTTAGTGTGCACTCATGATGGAGAGTGGGGTTAGTGTGCACTCATGATGAGATTTGGGGTTAGTGTGCACTCATGATGTAGAGTTGGCGTTCGTGTACACTCATGATGTAGAGTTGGGGTTAGTGTACACTCATGATGGAGAGTGGGGTTAGTGTACACTCATGATGGAGATTTGGGGTTAGTGTACACTCATGATGGAGATTTGGGGTTAGTGTACACTCATGATGGAGAGTGGGGTTAGTGTGCACTCATGATGGAGAGTGGGGTTAGTGTACACTCATGATGGAGATTTGGGGTTAGTGTACACTCATGATGGAGAGTGGGGTTAGTGTACACTCATGATGGAGAGTGGGGTTAGTGTGCACTTTGATAAATGTTTTTGTCCTCCATAATGGATGGATAAATAAGTGTGTTTCACATTCACACTCATTAGCCAGTAGTGATTTAACTATCTTAACACCAGGCTTCATTCACACCCCACATTAAATTAACAGAAACATTGACTGTATTGATAAGTATACAACAGTTTTAAATCAGGCACATTGTTCTTCTTTGGGTGACCAAAATGCCTATTAAAACCAGATGGCCCTCATTTCCAAGAGTCTATCCTGCACTGTGTACCGAGGTAGACAAACATTAACGTTAGATTTCTTTTGCAGGGGTGAAAAAGAGAGAAATTATGTTACTGTTACTATGACAATGTTGGGCAATATCTTTGTTTTTTCCTTTGCATAAAAGCGTGTTCATACACGATTTATAAAATAATATAAAGAATAAGTGTTTAAGGAGCAGTTTACCCACTTCATTCACCACACAGGGTCTGGTCAAGTCTAATTCTTGTTGAAACTCTACCCCCCAGTCCCCTTCCCCCAGTGTCTCCTCAGCACAGTGTATGAAGTCCATATAATATGACGGATGTGTCGAAATCAAAGATTCACAGGTGATCTCTGACCTCCTCGCCGGCAAATGGCCCTGGCATCTGTGCAGAGGCTGTAAACACCGGCTCTCTGTGGTCACCTCTAAGTGGACGGCTTGTGTAGCGGGAATACTGGCTCCAGTGATGAGGTCTGCCCTCTCTCTCTCTCTCTGTCTCTGTCTCTCTCTCTCTCTCTCTGTCTCTCTCCCTCTCTCTGTCTCTCTCTCCCTCTCCCTCTCTCTCTCTCTGTCTGTCTCTCTCTCTCTTTCCCCTATTCAAATTTTAAAAATTCAAATACAAATGCTTTATTGGCATGACATTAAAAAAAATACACATTGCCAAAAATCTGCCATAATAATAAAATATAAAAACAAGCAGCAACAACAACAGCAGTAACATAACATTTATTAATTATTAAATTGCTAAATACTATACTATAGCAACATTATACTATTTATACTATATATTCTCTCTGCCTTTCCTATTCTCTCACTCTCTCTCTCAGTTTTTCCATCCGTCTCTTTTTACTATCTTCTGTCTCTCCCCTCCTCTCTCTTCAGTGTAATCACCCCATGCGCAGTTCAAAAGATTCTGCTTCGGGTGGCAAAAGTACCATAAAATTTCTCTCGATATCCCAAAGTTCCTCTCTACTTGGAGCTCATCTTGAGTCCCTGGAATTCAGAGAATTGTTTCTGTAAGTGTTGTTTACGTGTGTTCTGTGTGTACTCTAAGCATTAGGCAAAGCAAAACAGCAAACTGATGGCTCACTTGAAATCCCAAGTGACATCAGATCCTGTTACAAACTAAGGTCCATATTAATTAGTACAACTCGCGCCTGAGTGTAACAGAACCCACAGTGTGTGTGTGTGTGTGTAAGTGGGTGTGTGTGTGTATGTGTGCGTGTGTGTGTGTGTGTATGCAAGTGGGTGTTTGTGTGTGTGTGTGTATATGTGCGTGTGTGTAGTACCTTCAAAAATACTCACACTCTGGATACACATTAACAAAGAAATTGTATAAAACTAACAAAACCATTACTGAGATATATTTTAATTCTCAAATGCGGAAAAAAAATCTACTTCAATGATTCAGCAGAAGCAACCAGAATAGCACATTCAAATTATAAATACATTTCCCAAAAAATAAAAAAATTCACAAATATTCACGGCCCTGGTTTCAGTACTTTGTACCCCCTCCCTTTGTAAGGATAAAACGATGAGTCATCTTCAGCCTTTCATGAGATCAGTGACCATATTAGGAGGGAACTTCGAGTATTCCCGCCTAAATAATCTAAGATTGTGAGACACCCTCTGAACCAGGCCACAAATTTTTTTTAAATGGTTCAAGTCTGAAACTCGAAGGGCAAAACCGTAATGCTGTGGCCTGTTTACCATTTCTTTTTTGATTTGAAGGATCCATTTGCAGCCAAGTTTGAGCTTCCTGGCAGAGGTGAACCAGGTCTTCGGATTTTATTTTGAAAGTTTTTTCCCTTTCCCCATGGTAGTGGACGATATGTAGGCCATGTCCGAATCAGCGCACTAGCCTACTTTCGAGTATACTTGTTGAGTACACTGGATGAGAAAGTTGTTAAGTCGGTAAATGTCTAAATGTAGTGCACTTAAAATGCCTGGATGATAGATATACTTATTCCCAGAGTTTTACTGAGTATATTTGGAAGTGTGCTTTTCAGGAAATGAACAATCATTTTGGTCCCATGAATATCACGCGCAGCTCCTCTTTAAAAACGAGTCGCAGCTTCGCGAATGTTTTCCTTCGATAACAACAACAAAATGTTAGCATGGCTACGCACGGGCAGAACATCTAACGGCACTTACACAGTCAGGCAGGAAAACAGAGTGGAGGATATTTTTTGCATTGTGCCCATTGCATACACAACTTACGCACTAAACAGTACAGTGTGCTTGGTGGACAGCACATATTTTTAGGACACGGTAGACAGGAGGCCCATTCGGACCCTGGACATTGAACCTTACTAGTGCCCTGCATGCAGTAGACACTACATTAGCCTCACTAGCAGTACTTACAGTACTCAATATTTGCCTAACTAGCAGCCCCACTTACAGTACTCAATATTAGCCTAACTAGCACCCAGCTAACAGTGCTCTATATTAGCCTTACAAGCACACCACTTATAGCACACTGTACCCTACATTAGCCTTACGGTAGCTAAATCCAGTGGAGATGAGAAAAAAAAAACCCTTTAAAAAAAGGGTTCCTTCACAGCACTGTTGTTTCTCATCGGCAAGAAAAACTGTTCAGACCGAATAGCTGTAGCGAGAAAAACGAAAATCCATTCGTTGAACAAGTACCTTTCACTTTAAAAAATAAAAGAGGGAATCAGATTCAAGAGTTATATGACACGCGCTAATGATGCGTCATCTGTCCAGCGGAGAAGCCAGGTAGTGTTGGCAGGTGCATCTCAGGTGATTGAGAGCGAGGGAGAGACGGGGAGAGGGATGAAGGGAGGACTGGAGAAATGGCCATAATCTACGGTGACAGGCGTTGGCAGGGGGACATCATACGAGCGGCATAATAGAGCCTCCGTAAATTGAGCCGCCAACTTCGATGTGTCAATAAACAAGTTCAAGGTGACACCGCGGATCGATACAGCGCGACAAGACCCATCCGACAAATTTACTGCAGTGTAATTGGGTGCAAAATGACTCAACTCAACCTTCACGCTGCAGAAAATCAAACCCGCGGTCGCCGCCGGCAACAGTTTGTACGTGTCACAATTTGCCTTAAGGTGGCACGGGCAGACATAATGGATTTCTGTTTTTCTGTGTTTCTGTGTTTGTGTGGGTGTGGGTGCGTGTGTGTGCCTGTGGGTGTGTGTGTGTCTGTGTGACGGCGTGTGTGTGTGTTTGTATGTGTGCATATGTATGTGTGTCTGTGTGTGTGTGTGTGTATGTGTGTGCGTGTGTGTCAGTGTGTATGTGTATGGTGTGTCTGTGTGAATGTGTTTGCTTGTTTGCATATGCATGTGTGTGTGTGTGTTTGTGAGCGTGTTTTCAAGTTTGCGTATGTGTGAGTATGTGTGTGCGCATGTTTGCATGTTTGCGTATGCATGCATGTGTGTGTGTGTGTATGGAGCCCGAGAGTACAGCATATGGACCTTATCTAAGTGTGAAAAGAGACATCAATGCGGCTTTAAATTCAATCAGGATTCTTTAGTAAAGTTTAGCTATACAATAAAAATAGTTCTAATGTAAAACGAATGCTAGTTACTGTATAAAAAGTCACACAAACAAATAGCATTTCTTGCAAACAACTGATTATGAGGATAAAAGCTTAAACCCTCTTACATAAAAAATCTATTCCGGCGTAGCTCTCTGATTAAGCCTGTGAAGACCTATCGTAATTGATTTCGGGATGTATGATCATTAACCTCAAATGTCACCGCCCCTCTCCCGGGTGGCGACTCATCGATCGGCTAATGGAGGGCTGCTTGTGCCCGATGTTTAAGCGGATATATAAATATCTCCTATTAACGCTCGGCCGGTTATTTTCTACCGCGATCGAGCCGGGTTTCTGAGCGAACCCGGAAGCCCGCGGTTCAGGAGAGGCAGACGGAGGAACAGAAGTGCCGTATTCCTCATCACGTTTCCCGAGACTCACCAGAAAGCTAATAGTAACGATGATTCATTACCGACATGCAACCTGCTGAAGTGACCTAAGCAGCACTTCTTGCATTATCACTATAGTTTAATGCAAAACTGTCATTTAGTGTCTTTTGTTGTTTGCTTTTTTTTTTGGTTGGGGGTGGGGGGTGGGTATGGGCAGTATTATCAACTCTTTTTCCACTCCGATGTTTATGACACATGATGGATAGCCACTTTTTCCCAGAGAGTAAATCACACCTGACTAGCATAAGAAGAAGAATAAAGAAAAAAAAACGTTTGAAATTAAAGCTTTTGGTAAGATGTAAGTTACGTGACGTGGCCGTTCGTCCAGCGCGATGCGTTGCCCTCGACGACGGCGGCGCGACTTCGCGCGAGCTCGCGGGGCGGAGGACTCGCATTGTATCACAGTTCTACTCCGCTGCTCCCGTGAGGCTCGAGGCCACTTCAAGGAGGACAGTACAATCAAAAGATCGAAAGGCCTCTGATTCCATCCAAAGCCATCACAGCTTGATGATTACCTGGCTACCTCCCGGAGACAGAGACTGTCATTCCAGGAAAGACTTTTCTTTTTTCTTTTTCTTTTTCTTCTTTTTTTTTGGGAATTCAGCGGAAACATTCCTTCCAAGGATTCAAATTCTGTCGACGAAAGGCGGTTGAATATCAAAATTAATACGCAGACAGCGATATATAAATAACTGACTATCAGATACTACTGTCAATACTGTTTTCGATTGCTTGTAACAGCTTGAATTATTTTGTCACAAGTGGGCCCAATATTTAGACCCTATCCAACTTGGGACCTCACCATTACAAGGATACATCGCGAGACAAGGGCCTGATTTGCAAAAGTACTCGATAAAGGCATGATATAGAATGATAAAGGGATATGGATCTTGGCTATGTACCTTGACCAAGATGACATACACCCATATGTTGATTTGCAGTTATTGACATGAGCATTTATGAATGTTTATGCACTGCTTATGAAGAACCTGTGCAGGTCTTAGGAAGGACCATAAATAGAAAGTGTTACATATTAATGCCTAAAACATTCAATTTACAATGTCAAATTGAAATGTTTATGTTAAAAATAAACATAGAATGATTCAATGATTCATCCCAACTGCATTTAAAGTTTTTGGTGACGCATTACCAACATAAATGACTCGAAGTAAGAAACACATAAGAGCTGATATAAATGTTATAAATCAAAAGGCCACATTAGGCTTAAGATGACATTACTAAGTCTAGCGGCCGTGGAAGCCGATTTTGCCGAGTTGGAGGATGGTGTGCAGGGGTTTGGATGGTTTTGGGGGGTATTGTAAATGTATAATAGCCTGTAATACGCAGGCCATCTCCCCCCCCCCCCTCACCCCCCACCCCCCACTGCCCCCCACCCTCCCCGGTGCTTGGGGCCCCTCTATCCCTCCCAAACAAAACTGTTGAGGTGTGAAATATGAAAAAGACGTATCGTCGTTCAATTTGTCCGGCGTACCTCATAGGTGTACTGCAGGTACGGTCCCCTTCAGAAGGTGAAAAACGAGTGGGGCCCGGGCCGCTGACTTTGATGGACCTCGCCGCGCGCGCGCTATCATTCTTTTACGTCTGGCTTCCTCCGCTCCCGCGCCCACTCTCCGCCTAAAAAAAAAAAAAAAAAAAAGCAAAACTAAAAAAAAAAAAACGTGTCTTATGGAAGGTAGATGCGCTCGAGTGCCTGCTGTACCGCGGCAACATAACAAACAGTCCCTCTCTCCCTCTCTCTCTCCCTCTCTCTCTCTCTGTCTGTCTCTCTGTGTCTCTCTCTCTCTCTGTCTCTCTCTCTCTCTCTCTCGCTCTCTCCTTCTCTCTCTGACTCTCTCTCTCTCTCTCCCTCTCTCTCTGTCTCTCTCTCTCACTGTCTTCTCTCTCTCTCTCTCTCTCTCTCTCTCCTGTCTCCCTCTCTCTCTCTCTCTCTCTCTCTCTCATTGTCTCTCTGTCTCTCTCTCTCTCTCTCTCTCCCTCTGTCTCTCCCCGCTTACGATCCTTTCATCCCTGCTATACAGGAAAGGCTCGTTTGAGCAGGGAGCCAGAGCTGGGCTCCTTCACAGGGCCTCATTACTGTGCGAGAGCGAGCGAAGATGCAGGAGCAGGAAAGATTTGGGACGCCCCCCGAAGGGAAGAATAATCTCCGTGAGCACGGGTAAATAAGCGTGGTGACAGCAGCGTCCTCATACGGACACCCCCAAATAAAACACAGACCCACGCAGTCATAACTAACAAGTTTTCTTGTTTGGTTTTTTTTTTTTTAAACCATGTGTCCAATGTGTCCTGGACAACTTTTATACGATATAAAAAATTGGAACATAACCGGGGAATCGTGAAGGTTTACTTTGGGCAACAAATAAATATAACAGATATATAAATTGAACTGTGAATGATAGTGTCCACTAAAAGAAACATACTTAGAAATTCTAATAAATGAATTGTCCCCTCTGAGATACTAAAGCTTCAAAACCCATAATACTAAGTTCATAAACTCTGACTTACTTTTTTCGTTAATCTGAGAAATATTTGGCACCTTCTTAAAAAGAACCCTAGTATGAAAATAACTGAAAAAAAGGCCAGAGCTCAAAAGCAGAGGCACAGTCAGTGTGAAAGAAGCCCTAGGCACTAGAGCTAGAGGTGTGAAAATAAGATTTCCATCCCACATTCCTCCAGACAGACTGCATGAACCCAACCATTTAAATCCAGCATCATGTAAACCCTGCTGACCACACTGAGAGAGAGGGGGCTTAGAGACCATGATTAAGTCATGATTAAGGTTCACAACAGAGGAGCTGCGTTAAGCACAGTATTATATTTCAGTTACAGTTCGGATAGACAGTGTCAGACTCCAACAGTTTCCTCAGCCAAAGAGCGCGTCCTATCAAAATCACCCAGAAATACTGCAGCCGAGATGAGCAGAGATGTAATTGGAGGGATAACTGAATACTGGTATATATGGTACGGCTGTACAATCATGATTGAAATGATAATGATGATTACATTGCTCAATGATCGCATTTCCTTATTACGATTACTAACTGACTTTGTAAACAAAACCGTTTTATTTCACTTGAGCATTTAAATCAACAGAAAACTCCCCTGTCCTCAGGCATTTTCGTCACGCCAAACTTTAAGATGGCTTCGAACGTGGTTGAATGAATTAGTTGTGTTTCTTTGCAGAGCTGACACAACTCTAAACAATGTGGCGAGTGTTTGTTCCTGTTCAGCATCACTTGTTAACAAGACCTGACAAAAAAAACATTAAAATAAAGAATAACTTTCCCTCCTCTAGGAGAGCCCTCCCTGGACAGACAGACGACTTATTCCCAACAAAAGCATACAGAAGCAGAGAAGGTGGCATTAAAATGAAAAGAAATTAAATGAAATAACAGAAAAAATTTTTAAAGACATTTGCGATAGCGATCAATAAGTAAACACAAAGAACACAAAAACCAAAACGGCAACATTATAAAAAATCAATAGATAAATACAAATAATTTAGTGCAAGGTCAGGGAGAGCAGGAATATTTCGAGCCCGCTTTTAAAAGAGGTGAGAGTTGGGGGCCGCGTTTCGGGTCATCTGGAAGTTCGCGGGGGCGTAATAACTAAAAGCAGCTTCGCCAATTTTTGTTTGCACCTTGGGGACAATTAGCAGGCCTGGTCCCAGATGACCCCGAGCGGTCCGGGAGGTTCATGTCCTAAAAGCAAGCCGGTGATGTACTTTGGAGCCGAGTCATATTTTATAGACGAGCAGTCGGGGTTTTAAAACGTGTTCTGCCGCACACTGGAAGCCCAGTGCAGTGTTCTAAGGACCGGTGTAATGTGTTCTGCTTTCTTACACTTCCTCAGAATTCAGGCAGCGGCATTCTGGGTAAGCTGTAGCCACTTCACTGATCTTTTTTGGCGAGGTAAAAAAAAAAATCACTGCAGTAATTGAGCCTACTAGTAATAAAGGTACGTGTGCATCAGTTTTTCCCAAGTCACGCAGAAAAAAGACATCACGCTTGAGAGGTCTTACTCACGTCAGGAGGGGGCCACCATGTTGGTCAGGAGTAACAAACCTCTCAAGACTGCTGTGTTTTAGGCGATTCCAGATCCCGTCCCCTTTTCAGTATAATAGAGCACTTACATCATAACAACCGAAGGCACTCTACTGTAAGAATGTATTTATATTGCAGTTGGTCACTTCATTAATCATTGAAACCACAATCATGATCAGGATTCATTTACTGTTAATTGTGCAGTCCTAGTCTATGACGAAATCATGAATATAAATAAAATTATGCCATATAGCATGATAATGCACAGCCTTGAGTGCCGTATTGCTTTCATAAAACAATTACAACATAGAGAAACAACTGATGGCACAATATTATTTATTTTGAAATATAATTTGTAAGTAACGGTTTTTGCGGGGAGTGATATGATTTACAAACAGGCTGTTTGAATAACAGCTACTGTATCGGATTTACAATCACTGCAGAACACATTCTCAGCCAATCAGCATCCAGGATCAAACCAGCCCATTTTATAATTAATGACAGAATATCTTTAACCAAAATGCCACCATTACTTGCTATTGCATGCTAATTCAAGTGGGTACTTAATTATACATAAATGTTTTAATGGCTTAAATTAAATTAATATTCTAAATTTTCTGCTTTTTTAATCATTATGCGCAGGGAGATTCCACATATACTCAAAACAAACGTTTTCACCACACTGTGGGAAAGTAATGGTTCTATGCATTCCTTAAACAATCATTAATAGTTTGATAGATGTAATATCTTACAAACACTTTTAGTCTGGTCACTCTCCCTGTCTGAATCGCACTGAGCATTTTAAAGGTACAGATGTTATTAATGTAATAAGAAGCGCAAATCCGCAATAGGTGCGACCGCACACGTGCATGCATCCATGTGTGCGTGCATCCACGCACACACCCTCACACAAACACGTGACCTCTTCTTTGGCTCACAACCAACCTTTCCACAAAATCTTGTGCAAATCTGTGAATCCATTCGGGAGTTATGCACCTTTTTGTGATAGGCCACGCCCATCGCCAAGCCACCTCTTGGTCAATCGGCCTTGAAAGTTATTCAGCACTACCTTCGGTCATGACCTACGTCCATGCCAAATCTCAGCCTCCTGGGGCAAAAACTGTGGCCGCTACGAGGTGGGACATTTTTTGTGGACCAACTGACCAACTAACCGACCGACCGACCGACCGACCAACTAACCGACCGACAGACAGACAGACAGACAGACAGACAGACAGACAGACAGACAGAGCTATAGAGCTGCGGTCGCAGCTAAAAAGCAGAGTTGGAGTCAAGACCACACCCCTCAAGACTGAGATCCAGTTTATTTACAAAGCTCTCCTTCGCAAATTACCCTTTTACCTCACTTCACTTTTAGTCTTGGAAGATATGCCTCATCAGACACGTTCCCAAGATTGTCTAGTACTTCAAGTTCCTCAAATTTGTTTTGGCCTCGGTAAATGTGATTTTAAATTTCAAACGCTGAATGTAGTTCTTGGTCATTTTAAGTCTCTAAACCTTAGTTAAAATGGAGAGTAATTGTTTTTAGAATTTAGTTTTAATAATTGTCTTTATTATTTATGGTATGTATTTTATATGTATTTATTATTATTGTTATTACTGTTATTTTATCATTCTTTTTACATTTTGTTATTTTAAATTACTTTTACCTGTTATAATTGTTGTTTTAATTGTATTTTGTAATCTTGGCACCAATGAAATGAGGGCTCAATCTCTCAATGAGTCTTCTGAGAATTAAAAGCAAATTAAATAAAAGATCATTTAAAAAGGTTGATAACCCAGTTACTCTCCTACACTGCTCTGCTCAGTCTGTACTAACCCAGTTACTCTCCTGCTCTTCTCAGTCTGTACTAACACAGTCACTCTCCTGCTCTGTGGTGTCTGTACTAGTCCAGTCACTCCCCTACTCTGCTCAGTCTGTACTAACCCAGTCACTCTCCTGCTCTGCTCAGTCTGTACTAACCCAGTCACTCTCCTGCTCTGCTCAGTCTGTACTAACCCAGTCACTCCCCTGCTCTGCTCAGTACTAACCATACTAACTGAGTGACTCCCCTGCTCTGCTCAGTACTAACTGTACTAACCCAGTCACTCCCCTGCTCTGCTCAGTCTGTACTAACCCAGTCACTCCCCTGCTCTGCTCAGTACTAACCATACTAACTGAGTGACTCCCCTGCTCTGCTCAGTACTAACTGTACTAACCCAGTCACTCCCCTGCTATGCTCAGTCTGTACTAACCCAGTCACTCTCCTGCCCTGCTCAGACTCAGGCTTCATTCTGAACAGGCCGGATTAGGAAGAGCCAAGAGCATCCGCAATAATTATTACACACTGCATGACTAAACTGTCGAGACCTTCCATAAATCCCAAAGCCATTTTTAAAACAAACAAATGCATTACTCAGATGAAAAAAAGGGGGGGAGGGAGGCGTTTGCTGGCTTTAGATATTATTTAAGTGTTCTTGTAAGCCATCTAAGATATTAATGTTGCAAAGCAACTTATAAATATTTAAGAGCATAAAAGGGTGAGAGACTCATGGCCGGCCCGACCGCAATACAGCTGGGAGGGTCGCGGTCGACGTCCATGACGGATTTTAAACACGATAAAAACAATCAGACTGTTTATGACATCAAAGAAAAGAGACAAAGGATGCTCTCTCCCAGCCGCCATTAGGAAGGCTCCGCTAATGCTTCTGGGTGTAAATAAGCCCGGCGATGCATTATGATTTAAAACACTGCCTTTCCTATCTCAGCCAGTAAATCGAAGGCCTAAATTAGTTAACACACACACAAGATTTCCTCTGCATTATATCACAAGCTGCTCTCTTTTCCGGTCTCAGTGTATTTGCTTGTGTACATACTCACCTACATAGTAAACATGTTGGCATAATTATTAAAGGAACAATGGGCAGAAGTGTAGCATACTGGGTAACGAGCTGGTCTTGTAACCTAAAGGTCACAGGTTCGATTCCCTGGTAGGACACTGCCGTTGTCCCCTTGAGCAAGGTACTTAACCCTGCATTGCTTCAGTATATATCCAGCTGTATAAATGCAAAAAAAATGCTATGTGAAATCTTGTGTAAGTCGCTCTGGATAAGCTTATGCCTGCTAAATGCCTGTAATGTAATGTAATGTAATGTAGACCAGGGTTACCAAGGGAACCGAACGAATGCGGGTTCTGGCTCTAGACGACGTTTAGTCCCTTCCAGTGGACACTCCGAAGCTCTGCCGGTCCCGGAGCAGACCCGGCTACTGTTTCCACGGCAAGAGCAGGGTCGTGACATCACTGTAACCGAGATGTGTCAGCTGACCGTCTCAAGCCGGCAGCCTCATTGTCCACAGCGCGCACGAGCGCACGGCACGAGCCCGCCGTCTGAATTAATTATGGCCTCCGAAACTTCCATTTCCTCAGACTTGGAGACTTCCCCTCGGCCTACCACCATGCTCCCCTAACCTGGACTGCAAAAAAGTTAAACGTACTCTTTTCTCGACGGAAAATTAACCTAAAACATAAAATACTGCGGTTAAGTAGAACTTAACTTATCTGCTGATAACAGAATTACTCTTTTGCGCATTCACCCTCTGCATTAAAAAGCATTTATTTGCGTGCCTTCTTCATGGAAACACTGAACTCCACATTTCATCGATAAATAAACGAGAAATTTAGATCACGGAAACGCAGCCCTTCCATTGGGTAATGAGTGCTGTTGCACGACTGTAGCAGCAGCCCTCAGACTCCACCCTAATAGCCTAATTAATTTTTAAGCACAGATGAGAGGGTAATGCAGCAGTAGCCCATTAGAGCTGCCTCCCTCTCAGGCCTTAATGTACTCAAATCGCCGGGCGGCCAGAAGGCCCACACGGCCAACACCTGCAGAGGTCTTCACCGGGGGGGGGGGGGGGGGGCAGGACGGTCAGAGGGGTGACGGGGTGTCTCGTTACCGTAAAAGGGAATAACGATTACGCAGGCATACCGTACGCTTCTGATCCCAAAAAAGAAAGACACGATTTCAGAGAGAAATAAATTAACTCGTTACAAAAATGAGGTTAAAGAAAGAACGGTAGTGTTTAATGACAGGCGCAGGCCGCTCACCGCCTTCACACACTGCGAGCTCGGTGCCTTTCCCTGAGAGAGCGTCTAGTGCCGAGTGACGCTCTGTCTTCCACCGCCCAGCGAACACGGCTTTTCTGCGCATCCGTTCCATTTTTACGTGGTTCTCGATCGAAAACTCGTTTCCACCTGCCGTTCGCTGGTCGGACAACCGAACTTGAACTGCAGTCTGAACCGAAAATCCACTTCATTACTGAGTTGAGCAAAGCACAAAGAGTGGAAGAGAGAGGGAGGGAGGGAGGGAGACTGCCACTAATTACACCAAGTTTCCAAGAAAAAAAAAAAAACCCATGCACGGAGGTCACCGATTTAGTGAGCCATTTACCAAAAGTAATTATGGAACAGCCACATAATATTAATTTTAAGACTGATATCACCGTTAGAAGCTTGTCTGGAACTTGTGGTTTTAACACCCACACAGAGCAATGAACACCTTCGTGGCCAATGACTGGTACTACTGATGAGAGTAGTCAACCCCCCACCCAACCCTCGCCCCCCAAAAGTCTCTTTAAATTTTAAATTTAAGTGCTACCTTTATGAATATTACAAATTGAAAATAATATTCTTTTTATACACTGGTATACAGCAGATATTTCACTACTACACATTCTGTTCATATTCATATTTATAATATCATGAGATAATACATTTAAATAGAGAACAAAATTTAAATAGATTGTGAAAAATTCATAGGTGCATTATGTACATGACGTAGTATGTAAGAGTGGATTGTGAAACTGCATTATTGAAATTGCTGCATTAACACAAAGATGGGGTTATGGTGGGCAAAAAGTTTTTTTATAAGACCCTTTTGGACCAGCACAAAGCAGTACAAACCCAAACAAACCGGTGTTGTTCATTTCAACCCGCCCACAAGGAGTTTCAGACACAGCAGACTATAGTCACTATCTGAAATCAATGCGCTTGTGCTTGGTGTTACTAGAAGAGCGCTAATTTTCACCCAGTATAAATGACTCTTTTTTTTTTTTTTTTTAAATGTGTCCAAGTTTATACAATTATTTTTTTAATGAAGCCATTTAGCCACATAGTCTCAAAACCAACCATGAGGGAAAAAGAACAGTTCACAGTGCGGAACAGCAGAACTTACTCATGGATTTGCCACTTATCACAGCTGGTTCAGTCAGATTAACAGGCTGTTTTTTTGTTTTTGTTTTTTTTTTTTACAGGAAATGACACCATTCTAAATCCAGAAGCGGCACATTAAAGAGAGAAATAAAAGCGGAGACACAATCAACATAACTTTTTACAATTTTGGAATTCCAGATTTCGCCAGGTTACGATTTCGGTAAAATTCCAACACGGAGAACGCAGAGGGATGACCCCACGGGGATTTAAGGGATTTATTACTATCAGACTGTGGATAGAAGGCTTTAAACGTGCCGCACACTTATTCAAAAGCCCTCCTCCAGGCCTGCATATTCCATCGACAGGGCAGCAGATACTACAGCTATCGGCCACATAATGAGTAATAATGGCTAACCATCATTTCAGTGTTTAAAATATAATTCCCAGAGTGCAACAATTGCAGCATTTCATTAATACATTCTTACAAAAAAATTCTGTTGTTAAACAGCCTTGTCTAGACAGGGTCCCAATTAAATAAAAATATGGTAGCTGTCAATGAATATTCGACTGTAATCCATATTCTAAAATGTGGATATTCTAAATATTGATTACAATATAAAACCATCAGTCTAAATCAGTGGAGTTCAGTACTACATCAGTATTACAGTAATAATCAATAACAGCAGCAAATATAATTATTTTAGTCGGGCCAATCAGTGAAATCCTTTCACCTGCCGGGCTCCGCCCACAGCACAGGGGGCGGCGCCCTTTGGCCTGGTCCTCCAATGAAAGGCTGGCAGGGAACAAGCGGACAGGCAGCTGTTTAAACTGAACCCTGTGGTACGACACACGCTCATCTTTGCCATTCCGCTCTCTGCCCCACAGAACCCATTCCCTCCAAAGAGAAGCACGAGCCCAAACACTTCAGAAGCTTGTCACAGTGTCACGACGATGGCCCGATCGGCAGGTTCTGAGTGCGTTCCCCAGGGGACCTCCTCACTCGTGACACCTGTGAGCCACACAGGAAATGACAGGAAATGACAGGAAACAACGAACGGCAGTAACTCTGGAATAAGAGGCTGATCAGTGGTGGCGCATTTAATCACGGAAATAGACACAGATGCTGACAGAACAGGGAAAGAAAAATAATCTGGCACAGAGACATTACATAAAGGCCAGTATTCCAGTTTTCCCCATTTAGGGCAGTGTTCCGACCGTACCATATAGCACAGTATTCCGACCGTTCCATATAGGGCAGTATACCGACCTTCCCACAACAGAATTCAGAAGCTTTAGAGAATTTGAAAGAAAACATTGGGAATGATTTCATTGGGACACTTCAAATGTGATGAGATAAAAAAATAATAAAAAAACGAACTATAAACATAAATTTACTTTAAATTTATGGCTGGACTAGTCCTTTTTATTTTTCTCCTTTATGTTTGCATTCGAATTACGGCAGTGTTACTCCTGAAAAGTGCTGGTGCATCGCTTTAATTCATTTTAGCAAAAACCATGTGAACGCAAAGAGGGAACAGGAAACGCAGTCCGAATTACAGCAAACAGGAAATGCAGCCGGATTACTGCCAGTTCATAAAAAATTTCCAAACAGAACAAGGAAATGAAATTGCAAATTTGCATAGACTTTTTTTATTTAGCAGCTGCTTTTGAGTTTTGACAGGGACAAGTTTCCACTTCATAGCACATATCTTTTCTTTTCAAAAACGCATGTTGTAAAGAGTGCAAATAATTTCACTTTGGAATATGTCATTTCAAAAGTTACACGCTGAAATGTTTTGAAATGTACACGTTTTTCTTTTTCTATTTTGAGTCCTTTTTCCCCACATATGAACACCGTTAAGTCACTCACAGTGTAGGTCTTACTAGTTTAATGATTTTATGGACAGAGAGCAGTCCTAGAGAATTTTAAATCTGACACATTTATACTGCAAATAACTAATGTGCTTTCGTTCTTGTAATTACAAAGAGTCTTTTGTGGTTAAAACATAATTGTTTGTACGAACATATACTGAATAATCCATACTCACTTCATCTTAACAGGTTGGCATCGGACTAGCATAACACATTACCAAAGCCCCACATTTCTGTAGAAATGAGATCAAACAAGCAGAATTTTGCAGTCAAAAACCCAAAATCAGTATTCAAATACGGTCTCTGTTTTTTATGTAGCGACAAATACAACGGTCTTTAGAAACAGGGAACCACACAAATTCTATTTATGTGCCCCTCTCAAGTTTATTTCTAAAGTGATTTTCTATAAATACACAGATTTATTAAATTACAATTCTTCCCTCTCAGAAATATTACCATTATGTTTTACTACTAAAAGGAAATGGAACAGAACAATATAATAAAGCCATTTTATCTGACTGAGATATTCAGCTGGAGTATAAAAATATATATTCCTTTGAAAATTAGCGGTTCCTTTGTTTTTTTATTGTTATGATTTTTGAAGGTGATTTAGAAAAAAGATCATTCGTATTTTATCGATCTCCTTGAGATTTATTCTTGGACATTCATACTTTGCTCCTTTTTAACCATTCAGGTTTCACTAATATCATCTGACACCGCTGACCTTCAAGTCTAGGGAAATTAGTTTTTGACAGAGCCACAAATCTATTACCGCACAATGTAGTTTCTCATGGTTAGGTACCCTTGTCACTTTCGACACAAGTCTTTACTGCGAAACTTTAAGTTGTGCCCACCCGCCCCCCCTCTCCCAACCCCCACCCGTAAAATGTCCAAGTGATCAGAATAGTTTGCCTTTGCACCCTGTTTTAGCCATCAGACCCAGGTCCCTTTCACTCTTACATGGGACCCCCCTTACCTCCTCAGGCCAGCCTTGGGAGTACGGGACACCCCAGAGATACCAGACCCTCCCCTCGCCCCCCCACCCAGCCCCCGCACCCAACCCCCCACCTCCAGATCGTCCCCACCCCCCACCCCCACCCCAACCACAATCAATTCTGCTCAATTACAAACAAATCGAAATGTGATTTATCTCCCCAGGAATCATTTCAATATCTGGAGAACCAGGCTGGCTAAGACCCTATCAATAACCACCCCCCACCCCTCCGTACCCCCCAAACCCCCCACCACCCCCCCACCCCACCCCCACCACCTGCACCCGTTCATTCCCCCCAGAGCCTATCATTCTGAGAGACATCAATAAGACCAGTGAAGCACAAAAAAAAAAAGACCAAAGCCATTGAGATATTTTGATTTTGTTCTTCTTTCTCTTTTTTTGCACTTAATTAAGTCGCGCGTGAAGCTGTCAGGGATCATTTTCGAGGCGTTGAGGCGGCCGCGTTTGACATTTGATAATATTGCGCTCCATGCTGATTGAAATTGATTTTGGAGCCCGGTAGGCGGCCTGTTTGACAACTCTCCGCCTATAAAGCCAAGGACAAGGGTCTCGACAGCAGGGAAACTCATATTCCTCAGAGTGATGGGCGGCCGGCAGCCTGCTTAGAGGGGGGGGTGTCAGGAGGGTGCCACAGTTTCCTGTGTGGGGGTCATGGAACTGGCACAACAATCGAAATAAATCACGGCGTACACGAGGCGACACGTTCGACCGACAGCCGGGCCGCGTACCAACCAAGAGCGTCTCTTCACTTAGCCCTGCGCTCACTGCTTAACGCAGTTACGTGGATGTACAAAAACATCATCGCATTTAACAACAAATAATTCTGCAGGACAGGGTGTGTGAACAGTAATGAAACGTCACTCAGCAAAAACCAACAACCTTCTGAAAACCGAATTAATATCTGGAATAATAACAACACGTTGGATTTATCTTTACGTTAGCTCTATTTCATATTTCTCCCAGTAAGATTGTCTTTTTTTATCTGTAACACCACTGGTTGAGATAGCATACAAAATTTTTTTTCGGATGTGGTCACATTCATTAAATGCAAACCGAGGTAAGACGGGAAAATACACTGTCTACAGAGTACCGTTATGAATATTAATAATTAAAATAAAAGTATTAAGCCAATCCTAAAATAACAAGACCGCACGTGTAGTGTTTTTCTGCCCCTCAGTCAATGCACATCACTGGGATAGCAGATTGTATTTACTGCGGACATTTCCTTAAATATTTAATCATCAATAATTTGTACAATAGTGCAAAGTAGCTTTAGCAGCCACACCAACCGCTCACTTCCTTTGCTTGGTAGCTGAATCTAAGTGGAGCTGGACAGAGGAAAAAACGCTTCCTGCTAGAAGTGGCATCGATAGAGCAACTGAAACTGCATCTCTGCTGTGAGAGACTGAGACTCTGCTGTGAGAGACTGCATCTCTCCTGTGAGAGACTGCAACTCTTCTGTGAGAGACTGCATCTCTCCTGTGAGAAACTGAGACTCAGCTGTGAGAGACTGAGACTCTGCTGTGAGAGACGGAGACTCTGCTGTGAGAGACTGCAACTCTGCTGTGGCAGACTGAGACTCTGCTGTGAGAGACTGATGCGAGAGACTGCACTGCGTGAGCTTTGTGAGAGACTGAACTCTCTTGAGAGACTGCATCTGGACTGAGACTGCTAGAGCGGACTTGAGCAGACTCTGCTGTGAGAGACTGAGACTCTGCTTTGAGAGACTGCCTTTCTGCTGTGAGAGACTGCCTCTCTGCTATGAGAGACTGCAACTCTGCTGTGACAGACTGAGACTCTGCTGTGAGAGACTGAGACTTTGTTGTGAGAGACTGCAACTCTCCTGTGAGAGACTGAGACTCTCCTGTGAGAGACTGAGACTCTGCTGTGAGAGACTGCATTTCTGCTGTGAGAGACTGCAACTCTGCTGTGAGACTGAAACTCTGCTGTGACAGACTGAGACTCTGCTGTGACAGACTGAGACTCTGCTGTGAGAGACTGTAACTCTGCAGTGAGACTGCATCTCTCCTGTGAGAGACTACAACTCTGCTGTGACAGACTGCCTCTCTGCTGTGAGAGACTGGCACCTATAATTAGTCTCAGCAGAAAAATAATTTATAGTCACCAATGAAAAGATCATAAATATCAGAAGAGAAAATCACCTTTCCCTAAAACGTCTTCCTAAATACAAGATCATCCAGGTTGTGCAAGGTCATTTATTTTTGTTTTCATTTGTTCATTTCACGGAAGGAATAATTAGGCTCGTCAAAAACAACATTGATGGAACAGGCGAACGAAGAGGCGGCTGAAGCAGGGGCACGTGGGTAAAAGAGGGGCGAACGCTGGGAGGCCTCTCTCCTCCGGAGGGACGGCTGATTGCTCAGACCCAGGGTGCTGAGCGGGAGCACGACGGGCGGGCGGGCCGCCATCGACCCGGCGGAGAGGTCCGCTAACGCGCCCGCCGTGGGGGCTATTAACCCCCCGGTCCCGCGCCCCTCCTCCAATCAGCGCCACGGTAATCGGGGGGGGTCCGCCCGGACCGCGCGCCTCGCTCGCGCCGCCCTGTCAGTCAACGGCCGACCGTGACAGGCTCATTAGGATCCGCCCCGAGCTCCCCCAGCGAGCGGCCTAGCAAACGAATTTTAAAAAGGACCTCGCGCGGGGCGGCCGCAGCGCACTCCCGAAAAAAGGCTTCAGTGAAAATTATCTTTGAACCGACCGCTGAAAAATTTTAATTCGGCATCGTAGCGTAGCATGACAGGCTAGGCCCTGGTACAGAGCAATGCGAAGGCCACTTCACTGCTAATAACAAGCAGCCGCACAGTTAACGCTCCTTAAAAATGGGGTGGTTAAGAGCAGAAACTAGTTCTCGCCCTTAAGTTAAGAGCGCAGAATTGCGAATAGCAGCCTTCTTCAAAGCTCAGGAGGCCGCGCTTTCGCGGAAAGAGTTCCGCAGACAAAAACTCAAGCGAGAGCTCGCAGGAGCACTTCGACGCGCACGCACGCAAAAGGTAATTACTAGCCGGCTACGCTAAGCCTGCCTGTCATAAGCTGTCCTTTCCTGGTAAATGAGCTTCTTCCCCTGGATGTCTGCACTGATTATTTCTCCTTGATTAGTCAGTTTATTGCTCGGCAGCAAGCATAATTATCACCGTCGTGCTAAGCTGTCATTAATCAGCGATTTCCGATTAGGATCGTCGCATTATGAAAACATATTTCTCAAAATGCTAAATTGATTTGCGTTGGAAGCGTAATGTATGTTCGGCGGTTGGACTAAAAAGAACAAACCGCAATAACTAAACACAACGTAATAAACTGTAATCAAATTATGCACAATGTTTTACAGCAAAGCATTACAAGCCGGCAATTAGGAAGGGTGTGGGGGGGGGGGGGGGGGGTTGATAGATAATTCATGTATGAGATAAGAAGGTACTTAATTTTACACTACCTTGTGAGGACCTCATAAAAACCCTCAAAATTAAACTTAGAATGGCATCTTAACACTGTGTAATGATGTCTGGCAATGCCAACATGGCTTAGAAGCGCAAATCTTCCAGGAAGCCCCTCCTGATGCCTTTATAATTGTTCTCTGCCTTTTAGTTGATTAACTTCTAATTGTTCCAATGCAAGATAATGGTCCCACACTGATCGCTATAGTTATTGCCTCCTATAATTACCGCTAATGTTCATTTCAGCATGCCCAGACTGTCGACTGTTGCTTATGCGAAAGTATTTTGCTTTGAAGGTGTTATGGCGCAGGAAATGCCAGTGTTTTTTGGTTAAATCCGTTACAGAGCTGGCAATGTCAGTATTTGTGGTTGTAGCCAGAGCTGGTAATGTCTGTTTTTTTGGGTTGAAGTTATAATGATGTTGGCAATGCCAGTATTTTTGGTTGTAGGTGTTACAGAGCTGGTAATGTCCGCTTTTGGGGTTGAAGGCGTAATGATGTTGGTAATGTCAGAATTTTGGGTTGAAGGCATTATGGTGCTGGTAATGCCAGTATTATGGGTTGTAGCTGTTACAGTACAGTACAGTACAGTCCATATTTGTGGTTGCAGGTGTTTTGGCCATAACATATCCTTATGTATCACATATATCATTGGGTATGAAGTATTAACATTACTGGGTGATTAACAGAAGTATAAGTGTAGTCTACGTTCAGCTGCTCTGACATCTGTTAAAATACCCAACTGAAAGATCTGCAAGCTCAATGTAATGTGCGTGGAAGTACTGTTAAGGGGGCAAGAGCCAAAGATGCGGAGGAAACCCATTCTTTTCGCCGGGATAGCTACCAGGGGCCTATGAACACAATGTGCTGGAACCTATTATTACTGCCCTGGCAGTGAATTAAAAATGTAAACTTATTTAATAGAGCGTTGGGTTACCCCCACGTGGTTAGTGAAGTCTGTATGTGCTGTGGGAACGACCAACAGAAGGAACGGGACATGGGCTCTCTCTCACGAGAAAGTCAATCAACCCACGTTCACCCGACAGGATCCACGGACGGGGACCGCTGTCACAGTGCAAGACGTCGCTTTCCAGCAATAAAAGTGCTCGAATTGATTCGACGCTAAATCACTCGATACCGTAAACGGCCCAAAACTGAACAGATCTGATTTCGGAGACACGCAGGGGTGCATATCTGAGCAACACCCATGAGGAAACTGGGGGAGAGAGCAGTGCCGGAACAGGGGAGCCACAAACACCTCCGCTTTATGAGATATATGATGGATATATTGCTTCCAACAAAATATAGAAAACATCAGTGCATACTGTGACGTCCTCAGGGTCCCAGAAAAATGAATATTCTATCTATTCTAACTAGTGTGGATTCTGAATTTGCTTATGTGTCTAACCTTTATTACACCACATGCAGTTGGGTCATCTGTTTAGATTTTGGACTCGCGGCTCCACGAGGAATCGGTTGTGTTTATGAATAGGCATTGAAATGCGCACGCATAGCTCTACAGCTCTCAAGCTTCAAAAGCCCTGAAAGTGAGTGACATATTTTGTCAATTGTTTGGCTTCCAGAGGACTTCAGAATGGCAAAAATCACTTTTTACAAAGCCTGCCTATTTCACTTATTTTAAATACATTTTCCAGAGGAAACACAGTACAGAAAATGAATGAAAACTGGAGTCTGACCCTATCTGTCTTTACTTTGGTGACAGAGTTTGATCATTGTTTTGCCTAATGATCTGAACCAGCCACATTTGGGAATTAGAGGGATCAGATCTTTGAATTTGGAAAAACAGAAACTTCAGAATTACATTTTGAACATATTTAGAGGCAGAATTTCATATCTGTATTCAGGCATTCTCCAGAGTTATGTAAATATGTGAGAACTGAAGGCATGAGAGCGGAAGCAGAACAAAAAATTAAAAATTATTATTATTATTATGATTCTACATTTGGGGCTCCCGACATCTGCATGTTTCTGAGATGTCTGGGGTCTCCAATACAGCCATTAACCATGATAGCTGCAGGAAACATAACAATATTAAAGGTCATATTGTTACTATAGTAGGCTATGGGCCTCCACCAAATATTACTTTTTAATTTAATCTCCCCTTTTCCTGTGGTAAATACACATAGGTTGATGCATTTTGCATGTAGGTTTTAAAATACTAAAGCACATCAGGTTAGCCCCAACTACCAAATTACTAGCCCTACTTACACCCACACACTGTAAAAAAAAAAAAAAAATGGAGGGAAAAAACAGCAACTTAGATGTACCGAATCATTTCCCTCCCCCTATTCTGCACCGGTCCAACATACAAATATTATTCTAACCAACGGCATTTGATCATTGGAAAGTGCTCGTGCCCTCAAACGAGGGTCCCGTGGCGCTGAAGTTCCCCTTCTGGTTCTCAATCATCTCTCCGGCACCTGCTTTCTTATGCATTCCCTACTTTCCTCTTCTCCCCCTGGGGTTATTTTTTTTTTTACCAGGGAAGAGAAACGGCTTCCTCGTCTGACCTGTCCGATTAAGCGAAGGTTAAGCGAGGAACTTTTAAAATCCCCGCCTGCCGCATGAGTATAAACGGATAAAGTACTGAAAAGCCACGCCGAGGTAAGATCGCGTTTGAGCCACACGCCTGGAGAGACTTTTAGAAACACTCTAAAGATTACGGTCTACTTAGCGACGGATTTCCCCGACGATTCTCACATTTTACACGCACGGTTGGATAAATCTTCTCGAATATCCCGAAGTAAAAGCAAGACACGCTATATCCCTTCCCCATTTTTAGAACATGCAAATCCATTGTGTTCCTTCGCGCGCTTTCTAACGGTTCTGCGTTAAATGTGTTCGCATTCAGTCCAAAGCTGGCTTAACCGTAATTCTCCAACTAAACTTGCTCTGGAAAAAAAAAAAAAAAAAAAAAAGCTAAGAGGGAATATTTTTAAGTTTATAATCACTTTCCCCTTTATCCAGGGATGATGCTGCTGCTCGGGTTCGGCCGGCCAAGGGTTTTATCCGTCTTTCCGCTCCATTAGAGTTACCGCTGAGTCCGGGACCCTCCACTTAATCAAAGGCAATGGGTCGAAAATCTTGTTTCGGTTCTTATATTTGATTCATTTCCACAGATAAAGCGAAGTTAAAAAAGCACATTACAGGGCCAATGCAACAGCACATGCATTATCTGCTAAGCAGCTGAAAAAAAGGCCATCATTGAGTTCATCCCTGTGGGTATGCAGCGAACGCCCGCACAGGTCATCCATTCCAGCACCACTGCCCCATTTCACCCCCCCCTCCCCCCCCCCCACGTGCCCCCCCCATTCTCCGACTTGTCACTTTCAAGGCATAAATAAATAGACCCTTTTAACTTGAAACGACCTGCCTTATAATTCTAAACTGTCAAACATAAAAGACATAATACCGTTGCCTCGCCTTAATAAAGCTCTTGCAGAAGAACCAGGAAGGATAGAAGAGAAAAAAAAAAAACTCCAGCAAGACCAAGGGAGAGGGAGGGAGGGAGGGAGGGCGGGAGGGAGGAGGGGAAACTAACAAAGGGAGGGGCGTGCTCTCCCAAATATCCCCTGGCTGCACTAAACATCGCAATTCCATCACAGAGCGGGGGTCTTAAGGACGTCCGGAGCCAGCGCATCGCATTTGAATTCTGGTCTCCGCCCGGTTCCTTATCCCAGAGAACACAGATAATCACCAGAATTCCGCTTGGCTCTGCGGACCCCCAGAGGGGAGGCCGGAAGGGCTCCGTTTGCATAATGATCTCTCGCCATTCCTCCAGCGGGGAAAAGCTCCATTTACGTGCCGTTCACCCGACCTTCGGTTCCTCTTCAAAATTCAACAGACTCTATGGTCTGAACAGTCAATATGGCATAAAGACAACAGCGCTGAATTATCCCCCGTAGTGCATTTAAGACACATCCATCATTCTATTACATGGAAGGAGGTACTAAAGAAACAAACTGCACCGAGGCTCAAATCTAAAAGCACACAAGTCTACCCCCCTAGCTGTGCTTCTGCAGTGGTAGGGCTGCCCTGACCCAGTGCCCAAAAGTGGAACGGAGTCTGTTGTGTTTCCGGCATGTTCTAACCACTCCGCCAGAAGATTAATAATCGTACGCTAGCTAGCCATGGTCATCTCTACGGAAACCATAGTAACAGCAGCAGGAAGCAGCAGCTGTATTTCCGTTCAGGCACAAAGAGGACGTAATTAAGATGGTGTCCTGGATCTTTTTTTTTTATGGTAGGACCGTAACCGTTCACAACCAAAGCCAAACCACACGCCATATCCATCCCTATCTTCAAGGTATGTTTGCTCAAAGTGTAGGAATTTTTTGCTGCACCCAGGTATAAAATTTCTATATTTGAGCCCAAACAGAAATAAAAAGTGGATTATAGGACTGATGAGGGCATGATTGGAGAATGCTCCATAAGGACCAAAATGCGTGAAAGAGGAGCTTATCCATCCAGCCCCTGGCCAGACAGCCCAGAAGCATCCTGGGATCTGTAGTCTCAGAGCACGGATCCGATCCAGCCTGAGCCAGAAGCAACCTCCCGTTTCATACAGGTAAGATCTGGACACATCAGCATCATTTATCTACACAAACTGGTAGCACGATCAGCATTATTGAAGCACCGAACTCAAGTACTTCATCCTGTTAAGCTGTTCCAGTTGTGGAATATTCCTAAACCTTTCTTTTCGCCTCTTCCATGTACACTTTCACTTGGGTTGGACTGCACAGTGGCCCTCTCCTGCTCCACTGTAACAAACTTTCAGGTCCTCTTTCCTCTGCAGCCAACACCTGCCATCATCACCACCATGTAAAATCCCAGTTCCCCAGTTCCCCTGCTTTCCATTCCCACCGACATTAAACGCAGCCAATGCTCACCTTCCAACGCCACCCACAGAAAATGCAAAACAGCCGCAGACTGAAACCGAAATGAAGCTCATATCCTCATCACTTAATTAGGGTGACATGCCGCCATATTTTGTGCGGTGATGATTTGTAGTTTAGGAGTAAACGCACCGTGGGGGGGGCATCCTCGCCATCTGGCCGGACAGACCTCCCTCGGCACCCCCCAGTCATCTCACCTCCTTCCCTCCTCCTCTGGAAATGACTGGAACTGAAACCGATTACTTCCCCGTAGTCATTGCTCATATCTGATCAGCCACATGGCCAATTTAACAAAATGGAGGTTTTGCTCGCAAAAGAGAAAAAAAATCCCATGTCTTGCTTTTTTTTCCCCCAAAAAATAGGTTAACAAATATACTTCCATTCACATAAACACCATCTCAGCTAGCAATCTGCAAAAAGTCATTTGGGAGACCGTGGTGCATCATGATCTTGACTAGGCCAGTGCCTAATATGGTCGGCAGTCAAACACAGGGCACGCATAATTAGTCATAATCATCACCCAGGGAGGCAGAGTTTCAGTGTGCGGGTGAATCGCGTGTGTGCCCTATGATGCACTGGGGGAACTGCCTAGGGTGTATTCCTGCCTCTCTCCCAATGCATGCTGGGATAGACTACAGCACCTCCCGCAACCATGGATGGATGGATGGATGACTGACATAACCTGGTGAATCAGGGCTCTGACATGTACCTGTGGCTGCTCTGTGTGATGTGTGACATCATGCCCAGTGGGCGGCTCAGCTAGTGGACCTCAGAGACAGAAGAAGTGGCAGCTGGTCTAAGAGACTTCAGGGAGTGTCTGTACTCTTCCAAAATCAACCTGCCTGCACATTACAGACACGCTAAAGAAAAACTCACTGGATCCACACTGGCCTATTCACTTGGGGAAGGAGGAACCGATCAGGATTCAGACCCTAAACGATCACATGATCCTCAAAAATGGCTTTTAGTGCTGCTGTACAAACTTAACAATCAATTGTTGCAAAATGTGTTTTCGCAAAATACAATGTTCGAAACAGAGTTGGGAATTACACCTCAGTATACAAAGATAATAAATAAAAATTCTCATATAAATAAAGATTCACGGGGGAGTCGATGTGGCTGCAGATTTCCTTAAGCTGAACCTAAGTGCACGTGGCACCAAAGTTTTACCCATTCGTACAAGCGGCACGTTACAGTAAAGCCCCATTATCCGTTCATCTTCTTAAACATCGCTTTCTTTCCCTTCTTGCTCCCATAATCAGCTGTCCCTCCACTACGTGTCCTTTAATGTTCAGTGTAATGAGCTTTTTTCTCTTCTTTTAAACAGCTCTCAGAAGCAAAGCCTTTCTCTTTTTATCAACATGACCACGTAGAAACACGCCAAAGTAAAAAAATCTGCTATTGCAAATATTCTGTTGTATGCATCACATGGAAGAAAATGTATGTACAAAAGGAAAATAAAAACTTTAATCTTCTTACGGTGAACAACGATGATTACACGCTATAAATACTGCAGTGTGAAGAATCCATGGATGTTCTTCTAATGTTGGTGACACAATGCAAAAGTTTATTTAGTTTCTTTCCTCTCCACTGTGCCTTTGTGTCCAAAAGTTAGGTTGACCAGAGGTGATTGGCTTGTTTGTTTCTCACTCAATTTAAAAGTTTAAAGCACTATTTGTTAAACTATGGGTCAGGAGGACTCAAAATAGGTTCTGATGTTAAAAAGTATTTCTAATTTGGGTTTCTGTAATTAAAAAGTTTAAGAACCAGTTTAAGGGATATGTGCCGACAATACAATTATAGATGACCTACATACCTGTGAGAAGTTGATGACACCCTGGAGAATAAATTCTTCAGAAACAGGCAGGCTGGCTTTTACATATATTTGTAGTTAGTACAATTTTATATTTATTATTCATTGTAAGTGATGAGTCCACATGATGACTCCTGTGAATTTCATCGTCTATTTTACGAGAGCATGACAGTAGCTGTGAACAGGATACCATGAAATTTTTTTCCATCCACACCCAAAATGGAAGTAAACACAACCTGTACATTAGCCATATCATGTACATGGCCAAAAGGAACAATAATTAAATTCAACATTTTAGTGCAAATGCACCATTATTCGCAAATTCTCTGCACATTCAAATTTATTTCAGGTCTGAGGTTTTCGCAAATTGATGCAAATTTAAAGCATTAGCTGTTTTGCACCCTGTTTGACCAATTTCCTTCCATCACACAATCGGAACACTCACTAATCATTACAGTGCTTAATTGGAAGGTTTAACTAACAAACTCCAATAAATTTAAATGTTTCCTTCCAGATTAAAAGCAAAGAGGAAATGTGAAACAGATGGTGACAACATGGAACTGTTTGACTTGCTTAATTGTTATTAAACTTCATAGATCCATTTCCTATTCGAAAGTTTTCTTTTTGATAAGTCTGAGTATGAATTCATTTCCTGTTATCGGGACTTGCGGTGAGCGACCACATTTATATAAAAAATATATTTTAACAGACAAAATACATTTTAACAGACGGTGCACTTTTGAAACTGTGAAATGCATGCACAGCAAAGATGGAGTTGAGATCCAGACCCCAGCATCCACTCCAGAACGAACAAACAAACGAACGAACGAGCAAACAAACGAACAAATTAATTAATTCATGCTTTATGGTATATCCGTACATATTTCTTAGACAGAATACATTTGGATGTTTAAGCAATAATGCATTCATCTCTCCTTTGCCCACAGAAATGCAGATACCACACATGGAATTCTGGGGAAAGTAGGCAGAAGGGAAAAGTCCTGACCCAGATCCAGCTCCCCTTCACCTGGATCTGAATTCCCTTCATTGGGAATTCTGTCCGATCCAGCTCCCCTTCAGAGAACTCCACCAGATCCAGCTCCCCATCACCAGGAATTCTGCCAGATGGGACCCCATTCCCATTTTTTATGTGTAACCTCTGTCCTGAACTGGAATTATTTGTTTATATGTGAGGGCATTTTCCTTTTTTTTAAACTTAAAAACACCAACATTTTTATATTATTCAGGAAGTTATAATTATTAAAATAATATGATTCAGTTTTTATACTGCAGATCAAGCGAACATATGTCTGTAAAACTGAACACCGAGGGTGACATGGCAAATATGATTAATCACAACTGGAGTCTTGACGTTAGAAATCTAATCCATCTACAAATGGTAGCCAATCTAGCATACAGCAAAGGCTGCATGCAGTGCAAAACACATGACCGGATGAGTTTTTGAAGCCTCCTCATTGGCTGCTGCGACCTCAGAGAGCTCACCTTACACTTTGGCCCTTGCACAAAACCATGGCAACTTGAATGGGCCGTCACAATTAATGGCAGGGACCCATCTGTCCCGCGCCGAATCTCAATTTGACCGTGCCTGCTCTTCTTTCTCTTGCTTGCCTTTTTTTTTTTTTTTTTCAAATCTCCAAGAGGCTCATTTCCCTTCTACGCTTTATGCAGAGTAACAGAGGCGTACATAAATCCGCCTCTCGGCGAAGATGACAGGGGAGGCACGGCAGGCCGGGGGGGCGGCCGGGGTACCCCGGGTCCACTTCAGCCGAGCTTTCATTTCAGGAGGACATTTTAAGGCTCTTAGTCGGGGAGAAGGAGAGTCCCTGGAGCAGGCGGGGTGATGGACCCTCTAAAAGAGAAGAAAGGGGGGGTCGGGTGGGGTTGGGGCGGGGGGGGCAGGCTGAGACAAATGAGGCCTCTTCCCCGGGTGAATATTAGCATCACAATACGCACCCTCCGGTCCCCACAGCGCTGCACCCAAACTCCCAGTTTCGGCAAAGTGCTCGGGGGCGTTCACCTCTGACCGGCACGGCCCGACAGGAAGCTCGGCGTCCCGACAGGGCCCGCACCGTGCCTACACTTCCCATTAATCTGTGGGTGTGTAACAGGATCAAACAGCCTTCGGTTTTCGTCAAAGCCCCTGTACCTCATTTGTACATTCGTACATCATTCACGTCGCGCCCTGCCGACATCGATTCTAAAAGTAATTATTATAATTACCAATTATGCTAATTTTGTACTCGTATTCCTTCAGGGAATTCAGATTTTTGTAGAAATACATATCTTCATGTTCATTTGGATTCATTTTCTTCATCATCTAGGATGGTCATTCCACAGGTCTGGGCCTCCTGGAAAAGCTCCAGCGGGCTCTGTTGGGCTCAGAGTTGACGTAAGTGTTTCATCACCCAGAGATTCAACGGGAAAACATCCATTATTCAGCATATACTGCTCCTGTTATTTACCACCTCAACTGTAACCTGCATAACCCCATTTCATTTGCTGCGATAGATCTCTTGAAGCATTTCTGCTACAATCCATTCCACTGCTACTTTACACCAGGTGGGCCAGGTGTAAAGTAGGACGGGCTCTCCCCCTCTATAGCCGGGTTCCTCTCTGGATTTCTTCCCATTGTGGAGCTTTTTCTCACCACAGTTTAGGTTCCTTCAGGTTCATTAAACCTTTTTTTTTCCAACTGAGAAAACCTACTGTAAAATATACTGTAGGTGTAACAATTTGAAGCAAAAACTTTTTGGTTTATACATAGAAACATGTTCTTTCAGTGTGCCAGCAATTCAATTTTTTAAGGTTTTTTTGCCTTGCTGATCCCTGCTCTTTAATTTGGGGGTTGTTCATTTATAAATAAAGCTTATTAATATTAAGTTTTTTTTCTCCTAATTGTAATTGGATGCTGCCCGGAACATAGCCACGCAGCAAAGAATTATGGGACATTCCCTTCACCGAAGGCTCCAAAGATGCAGACTTCAGAGAAGGCCGCAATGAGGGTTGTGTCAAGCCCCCTGACACCTGCAAACTGCTCGCATGGGACCACCTCGAACCCGGAACCCTTGATCTTACCCGAGTGAGAACACACATGGAGGCACAGGAGAACTAGACGTTGAAAAGGCGGAATTTCCATCGTTTATTCTCCGTGCTGTCGTCTTCAGTGAACAAATTTGTTTTCTTCATCCTTTCTTCTAATTGGTAGAGCGAGTAAACTGGCTAGAGGAATAAATAGACTGGAGCATATAGAAAAATGGACTGGGGATTGCCAGCATTATTTGTTAAATTAAAAGTCACTGTCAAACTAAATCAGTTACTGAAGGTGATAGAATGTTGTTCCAGATGGTTAATCCCTAAATAAGACAACTAAATTTAGCTCCTCTATAAATATTGTACATGTAGTATTACACACTCTCTTACCCGTATCAAATCAGTGTCAGCGTTTGATTCCAAATGTCTTGTAAAATGTATTGATACTTTAACTACATGACCTCTGAGCTGCAGACTGCCTCCAACAGTCACTTCAGAATCATCGGAACTAAACCCGTTAAATATTCAAACATTAAGAGGCTGCAATGTGGCTAAAGTAACAGAGAGATTCCGATTAGAAAAAAATAATTATTTAATATTAAAACATGGTGCTGTGGGTTGTTGCGTGTGACAATTAAGCAAAGTTCCTCCTGAGTTATTCTCACACATCAGTTATACTACGGAAAATACACAGCCATTCAAAACCTCACACTGTTACCTCACACGCAACATTACTTAGCTTCAGATGTAACATTACTTCGCTCCCTTTAATTTTTTGCTAACATTTTAAATCTTGTACATTCAAATCATGACAGTTGACTTTTTTTCGCACTCGTGATTGTCTGTGACCATTTCATCATCGATTCTGTAGCTATAGTTCAAACTGACGCGATGTTCCTTGAGCTCCTGTCACTGCGTTATTAAAAAGCTCTTCCCCGAAATGACAGCGACACAGTTATCTGCTGTCATAATTTAAAGCCTTGCTTACTGAGCTTCAATTAACACAAGGAAGGAAGCAGACATTTACTATACCCAAACATGCAGAAATTCACAGGGTTCACCATAGCGTGTCCATTCATAAATCAACATGATGTATGACAATGCCAGCTTCATTTTATCTCAGTTTATCTCAGTAAAAGATATATATTATTTACCATCCTTAACATATGGAAAGTTATCATCTTAGACTAAGTATCGTGTCTTCTGCAAAACTTCCAAGACAACATCTATCAGATCATGTCCTCTAGTATCATTTTTCATAGTAAGGATAACTACTATGAAAAGCAAAATATCTATCCAAATTTACCTTGTGCTACATACGTCTCCCAGTCACATCACTTGTTTTTTTTGCAACATTCATGACATGAAAAACAATGTCATAAGTTTAGGTGGTGTCATTTTTGTTACCTTAATCTTATGTCACTAAGGAGATAAGCTGGTACTCAGGTGGTTACAGGTCCAAATCTGGCTGTGAATAATAACCCTGATGAGAGAGTGAGTGGCAGGTGTGTAGTGTACAGTAGCCGTAGTCATACTCTGTGAGCTGTGAGCTCATGTACAAACACCCAGATATATGAATGGGCAGGATCTCTGTGAGGCAGCAGAATTCACACGTGTTTCCTGTCCTAAACTATGTGTGATGTCACTGTGCGGTTACCATAGCGCTGGGACAGGGGCCCCCTGGGGTTCGGTCCAGTGCACCCTGAGTAACTGGTGAGTTTCTGGACCACTTACGAGGATTCAGACACAAGTGATTAGTCCAGTAGGTGTTACTATGGCAATTAGCTGAGTCCACTTTCAACTGAATGTTTTAAGCGATGCCATAACATACATACACACACACACATACTGACATAATCCTGTTGGTGGTAACATAAGGAAGGTTAAAAAGCAAATATAGTGTAAAAAACATAAATGACTTTGGGAGCACAACCATAACATTGCACTTTGGGATGACTTATGGGAATCCTAGTCTTCACGCCTCTCCCATCTGCACTTTGGGATGACTTATGGGAATCCTAGTCTTCACGCCTCTCCCATCTGCACTTTGGGAGAACTTAAGGGAATTGTAGTGTTCACTCCTCTACAATCTGCACTTCAGGATGACTTAAGGGAATTGTAGTGTTCAGTCCTCTACAATCTGTACTTCAGGATGACTTATTGGAATTGTAGAGTTCACTACTCGCCATCTGCATCTACCATGTCCTTATTCATTTAAACTGCAGATTTCTTATCTCCAAAACACAATTACCAAAAATGGGGAAAGGAACTTGTGTGGATGGCTAACAATGTTCATATACTATTCATTATTCATGTGTTTATTTATTTATGTAACTATCTGAATAAATAAAGTTAGTTTTCTGGGCTAAATAATCATATTTTCTGGCCGACTGGAAATCAGCTGTTACTTCAGCCTTACCAATTTGTAAATACATTCCAGAGGCCTTATTCCCCCAAGAAAACAAAGTTGCGGAAAACGAAAAGGCAGAAATATAAAATACATTTTTCATCGAACAAGCAGGCAATTTTCAGTGCATCAGAATACATTTCAATTTGCACGTAGTGAGTGTTACCGTTGAAATGAAGTCTTCTCTGGCGTCACCCGGGAGAGGCCGGCATCTCTGTATGCAAATGCTGAAATGCTGAACAATCACACCAGGAACTAACTAAAATGAACGCTCAATTTGGAGAGCTTAAATCAAGAATCACTTTGGAGGCTGAAATTGACCTGAGCAGTAAACCCACAAATTTATCCACGGCAGCACCACACGACAATCCTCTCCCCGTGCAGATTCTGTGAAACGTTCCCCCGTGGAATTTATGGACTATTTCATTGGCTAACAGGAAAATACATCAGACACTGACAGAAAACCTTAAAATCTACCACTGTTTTAAACAGCAACCAGACAATCCTGTCAAAGCAACGCATCTATCACTGATCCAAGGGAGTAGTTAACTTTTTGCAGCCTAAGACCAAAGAGGGACAGGAAAGCACAGCTGGTGTGTGTGCGCAACACACATTCGGTGTTCTTGTGTAGAATTAAAATCTATGGTCTGCTGACAATAGTGTAAATACATAATCTACGGTATATTAGGGAATTTACAGTGGGAATCACAGGTTCTTACAGAAATTCATGTCTGCAGAGAGAAATCTTTTCCCCAATCATGCATAGCACATTTACATTTACATGTTTTTATGAGTCAAAGTACAGAACCATATTGTTTTTGCATAAGTACATTATTTATGCAGCATATTCAGACTACAAGATTAGTCAAGCAGAATATAGAAGCATTTATGTTATATGTAGTACATACTAGACATAAATTAGGCGATTGTCTGATTTGATTTTCCAAATTCAGTAGATCGTAAAATATAATGCTAATTAAATTATAAAATGTTAATCCCGTAACAAAATGTAATGTTCATACATAAAATATGTTATTTGCATTATAATATAATATGTTACATTATAAAAAAAATAATGTTGACCACATAATGAAAAGGCATGTGTGGTTTCTATTTTTCTGTATTTGTGAAATACACAAGGTAGATATTCTCTCTTTGTTTATTTACTGCAATATGACCGTTTCAGTGTAATAGTGGGGTATCATTCAGAATGATGAAAACATTTGAATAGATAATTCCGGCAATACTATCGATGTGCATCATAATGCTGCATTATAACGGTCTTTCCCCCGCGCAGTGTATAATTATTTGAACGTTTCGGTTCCCCCGACGTCCCGCGCCGCCGCCGCCTTTCCGAAACGGACAGAACCGGAAAGGCGCCGATCGATGAGCGCTTTCTCTCTGACCCCGCGACATAAAACTTACGACGCATGAGCAAACGGCCCCTTAAAACAGAAAGAGATCCTCAGTCCAATTAATAAATATATAACTCTCACTACGCTGGGGCGTGCAGCTGGGCTCGGCTGAAGAGCCCTACACATCTGATCATAAAGGTTACTTATGGCTGCTTTATTCCAGCCTCCAAAGAGGCCCCAGCCAATTCTGCTAACTAATAAAACAACAATCCAAGGATAAAACGGTAACAACTCAATAAAGCAGAGCAACGGGAACCCGTATCTGATTTAGGGTTTTACTCGAGGCTTTTATCCAAGCCTGAGAAACCCTGTCAGTTTCCCTAAATAACAGTGAAGCCGGCGCTACAGGAGCATCGTTACGCTCTCAGTTACGCAAAGTCGGAACAGATGTGTGCCAGTGCCACCGTCAGCCATCTTCAAATGCAAATACTGCACATGACCAAGTGTGAAAAAGCAGGAATGCTGAGTCTGGGATACTGCTGTGGATCAGAAAGTACACCTGTACTCCAACACTACTTCATATCCACAGAGTCACCTGTACTCCAACACTGCCTCATATCCACAGAGTCACCTGTTCTCCAACTCTACCTCCTATCCACAGAGTCACCTGTACTCCAACACTACCTCATATCCACAGAGTCACCTGTACTCCAACTCTACCTCATATCCACAGAGTCACCTGTACTCACTACCTCATATCCACAGAGTCACCTGTACTCCAACACTACCTAATATCCACAAAGTCACCTGTACTACACCACTACCTCATATCCACAGACAGCTGTACTCCAACACTATTTTTCCACTACCATGTGCCGTCTTGTCCACAAACATGTTAAGATGCTTTTGTGACCCAATAAAATAATTCCCCACTTTGGCAAACTGGCTGTAGACATACATAATGGAAATTAAATATGTATAATATATATAATGTGATGATTATATACTAACCTTTTCATTTTCCTTTGTGATTTTTTGTGACAACAAAATGTTAAAATAAGAAAACTTATAAATAATTTATTAAAAGTTACAGACAGAGCATACTGCCTTACTGTAATTATGACCACTGTCATTAAATTAATTAAACTGTAAATTAAAGATGTAGCTATGGCTGGCAGGAAGTGGGTGCCTGGTTAATAAGTGAAAAACAGGAGTTTCCTAAACTGCAGATCAAAAGATTATTGTAAGATACAGAGAAAATGGGACTCCTAACCATCTTGTAAGAACTGGTAGGTCACCAAAACTATTACCATCACAAAGACAGTACTGAAAGATTTTTGCTTCAGTGCTGAAGAAACCCACAGGTGTTTCTGTCAATCCTTCCACTGTGAGAAGACAACTCATCGCTATGGGTTTGAAAGGATGTGTAGGTGTCAAAAAGCCACTATTTAAAAAATGGAAATGAACAAAAGAGAATAAAATTTGCACCAAAACTGAGATGTGCAGTACCCATTTATGGACCATTGAGTCTAAATTAGAGATTTTCAGACGTAAAAGATGGCAGCATGTATGCCACGAAAAGCAATGAAGACTCTTGGAACCATGTCTACAACAATCAGTCAAGCATGGGGTTGGGGTTGCGTAACAACATCTGGAGTTAGTGATTTGGTTTTGATTGAAGGCATCATGAATGCTGATGAATAAACAAATCTTAACATAGGGCTGCCAAACCCTGTTCCCGGAGATCTACCACCCCGTAGGATTCTCATTTTAATCCTAATTTGGCACACCTGATTCCACTAATTAGCAGCTCAATCAGATCTCAAGCTGTAGAATGAGGTGTGTTTTGCTAGGGTTTTAAGGAAAACCTACAGTATGGTAGATCTCCAGAAACTAGGTTGGGCAGCCCTGTCTCAACATATCATCTGGACAGTGTTTGATTGGTTCGATGGGGGCGGGGGCGGTCTCAACATTTCATCTGGACAGCGTTTGACTGGTTCGATGGGGGCGGGGGCGGTCTCAACATATCATCTGGACAGCGTTTGATTGGTTCGATGGGGGCGGGGGCAGTTAACATGCCTTTAATCGTCTTCCTGTACAATACTTACATTTTTTGGTTTGGGGGCAGTGCTGAGCGTGCTGAGAGTGGAACATTTCAGGGGGCAACTTCTGAAGATCTGGGAACGCCAGTTTCTCCAGGATGACTCAGGGCTGCTTTGGCATGATGGACGGGCGAAGGCCGGTTCTTACACACAGTTCAGTTCTTATCAGAATTAGAGCAAATTTCAAATGCTCATGATTCTGGATGTAACAAAAAATGAAACATCTTCCTGACTTTCTGAATCATTTTCTAATAAACCATCCAGTAAACTATACCATCAAAAGAGGATTCAATATCACTTGAAGATCCCGAATAGTTGATAGCCAACTATTTTGCCTCAATCACTGTCGCTTACCTTACGTGCACATAAAATTTGATTATTTTTGTATTAGCACATAGTCGTGGTAACACCATTGGAACACAATGGAACCTATTTTGAAATACAACAGTGTCAACTGTGAGTCTATCAGGGTCTTCCCTAGATGCCACAGTGGACGTCATAAAAAAACATACCTTTCATTGTTTGGACCTTTCCGGAATGCCAATAATTTCATCAACGGTGGGTTTTACTTTTCCCACAATTATGCAGAAAAGGCGATGTTACATTAACCGGTGTTATTTAGTCAGAACCTTGAGCTAAAATGGCGCCCTCATTTTTTTTTTTTGACAGCTCCCATTTAAGAGAGATTCCCGCCCGCGACGGCGGAAGGCCGAGCGGTTCATTACGTTTTTTTCTCTCCTCTTTCTTTTACATCTCCCCGCGAAATTACAAAAGTTTAACAAGCCACGTAATCAAAATTGGAACATGTTAAAAATCATTATTCCTCTGACCCGCCTCCCCCCGGGGTTTGCAGACGGAATAGAGCGGGGGCCCGTTATTGGCACGCCCAGTTAAAGCACGCTCCCCGTTTAGCATTCCAACAACGTGTTGGGGGGGGGGGGGGAAGAAAAGAAGAATAGAGGCAAAGAAAAGGGGGGATCGGCAGCTTTCCATTCTGATGATGATTAAAATTCATAAGTTTCCAGCTGCACCCCCCGATGCTGAGGCAATCTGAGGCCAGCCGGCCCTGCTTTCCACAAAATTAATTTGACAGGTTTGCATTAAGGCAGCTGATCAATATCCACTTAGAGTGGTGAGGGCTAAGAGAAGAAAAATAACTGACGGCTCTGTTACAAGATGAGAAAAAATGAATCTGGGACACTTTCCCCCCCTCCTAACCCCCCACCCCCCTCTCTCCCCTTCTTCTAAGCTCTCACGTACATCAGAAGCTCTGACCTCCAGCCATTGATCGGCTGCAGTTAACATGACAAAATGGCTGGAAGTTATACCCGGCTGTAGCTACCAGGGAACAATCAACCCCCCCCCCCACACACCCACCCCCCCCCCCACACTAAATGTTTGATGGAGTGACTAGCATTTGGCCAATTTGGAAGAGGAGAGGAAAAATATTTTCTCTCCTCCTCTGGAAATGAAATAGAGTCCCGCGGTTCTGACAGTATATCTCTCCCCGTGCGTCTTAACGGGAGGGAAAAGGAGGTCGTCACGGAGACGACTTGCAGGGGAACGGTGAAGTATGGCTCAAAGCGGTATGGCGGGACTGGATCACGGGCTGCAGACAGGCCTAAATCAATAGCTGCCTCTGCACTTGCACAGTGTTAATGGTTTGAAAAAGCTCTGATGGACTTTACAAAAGGGGGGGGGGTGCAAATGAACTTACCCCTTTCCTAACTTCAGCCAGGGCCTTACCCTGAACTTTAACACCAAGGGCCACTTTAAGGTCCCGACGTACGACCTAACGTACAGAGTACCATTTGGTGCAGCTGTACAATGAGTCAATTCACTGAAGAAACTCTCATACATTACATTTATTTGGCATTTTATCCAAAGCGGCGTACAATAAGTGCATACCGAAGGTCATTGGACAACTACAAAACACAGGCCCGATAAGGTACAATACTCATTTTTTAACAGTTTTTCTATAGCCATGAACACACTGAGTCCAGTTCACACCGTGAACATTACTCTGACCTAACCTATGCTAAGTCAAACTCACTTTGACCATTACCGTACTGTACCTTTAAAATAATGCCACCTTCTGCCTGGCTTTGAAGAGTCCAGTCTGCTACTGACTTTGTGTCAGTAGAACCCATTTACATAAACGTTTTTTTTTTTTTACAGAGGCAGCCGAGGTCAGTATACAGCGCAGATAAACAGAGAAAATGCGGGGATGGCGGTTTTTCGCTCCCTCCCTCCGACACGCAGCGTTGTGACTAAAAGCGAAGACGCGGTTCATCTTCCGTAAGTGGAGAAAAATCATCATATTATCATCGTAAAAAAAAAAAAAAAAAATCATGTCCGCATTAAACTTTAACCCAGAGAATCGGGCTGGAATCGTACGTCCAAATTGAATTGTTTTAAATCAGGTGCAGGGCGTCCGGTTCGTGCCCGACTCGATTCCCCCGAGGGCCTCACTTTTATCGGCGCTAATGTGGTTCGCGCACTTTGGGAAGGTGCCTTTTCCATCAGACGACAAGGCAGAAAGGACGGCGGAAGGCATCCCTCATTACTGGAAGCGTCACCGTGAATGGGAGATATTAATACGCGCATCTCATTTGCATATCCAACCGTCCTTTGGCGCGTTGATTAAAGGACTCCTAGGTGAACGGAATCGTCTCTACATGGCATGCAATATCGTTGAAGCGTTCGTGTCCATTTTATTTTTTGGCACATATTTAATCTGTAAAGTCTGCATTTTTTTGTTTTTTTTCCCCCCCCACTTGTAGGGAACTGATGGGTTTCTCAGTGCAGTTTAAATGTGCTGTTTGGTCCCCCCCCCCCACCGCCCACCCCCACCTTCAGCCCTCCCCACAGAGTCTATTACAGGAACTGGACGGGGGGGGGGGTTCACATGGAAAACAGGTTCCTCTAGGCACTGTGGACCACGTTTCCTAGGCAGATTTAGATTGAACCAGACATCAATAAATAATTACGGGTCTTGAGACATTTAAGTAGGAGTCTATGCACTGTGAAACGCCATTTAATCGAGTAACTGAGGCCACTGTATCCATCATGGGAAAGCTGCTTGCATCTGCAGAAAAGCGCTTACCTTTTTCACTTCTACTTTTTGGCATGATTAATTTTCTTTGTCTTTTTCGGGGGCATTCATGGACTTCTCAGAGACAGCTGCCGGCGAAGTGGCCGGATCTGTACACCAGAACATGAAATAAATAAAAAAGGGGGGGATTATTTTTTAAAACTTCTTGATGAAGAGTATCTACGGACTTCGACGGGGGGGAAATGTATCCTGGTGTAAGGGTTTAAACATTTCATTTACTAATATGACTGGGAGCAACTGACACAGCAAATATATGCACGGAAAACAAAGCCATTTGCTCAATAAATCCAATGTACATTACTGTATTTTTCCAGTAAATTTGTATATGCAGCATTCTCAAAAGTCAGCCATCTTTCTGCTTACAACAAAAAAAGAGCTAATGATTACACTCTTCACGCAGGTTGGGTAATAAAGTACAATCGAGGTTTTTTTGTTCCTTTCGAAAAAAATAACCAGTAATTTAGGTTTTGGCCGTACGCAGCAGTCCCCGCTAACAGGGGGCGAAATTGGGATGCTGTAGTTAGACTCCGTCTCCGCTCAGGGGCCCCGAACGCAGCCGCGGTTACAAGCCACCGACGAGTCGTTCCGCAGCGGCAGGGGCAACTCGGGGGAGCGGCCGCCGCTCCGCCGTTTACAAAAACATATAAACTCCTGACGCTCCGGCTCATTTTGAACGGAATTCGAAAGTGTACTTGTGTCTAGGTTTATTGATTTTTACATTTAGACAGCCAGCAGGGCTGGCATATCTGGGGGTTTATATGAACACAGTTAAAATGTCCCCAAGAACAGAGTCAAGCCACTCCTCCGCGGTAATGGATAAACTCTCTTTATAAGATGTCATTTTGCCAACAACAGACAGTAAACAAAAGCCATCGGCAGGCTCTGTTAAATCAAAGCTTGTTCAGGATTTCAGGAGATTTGCAAATTACCTCAGGGATTCCGTCTCGTAACAAATGTTTTTGTGCGGAGTTGATGAGCAGCCATATGTTCCTGCCGCAGCAATTTAGCTCAATACTTGACATCCAATGCCGCTGCATAACTCCCTTTATAGAGAGCCGGGTCACGTTGATTAATCGGCTTATATCTACAGCGTGGAGAAAATGGCCTTGAAGGTAAAAAATATATATAAATAAATAAAGAAGTAATTTTTAATCATGGAACTATAATAAAACCTTAAACAAGCCGCTGTGCCGTTAAACTCCTCCTTATATACATATAACTCGTGATACATTTCCCCTTTGTTCGTAAGACCCCACTGAGCCGGCAGTAATGTCGTTGCGAATAGAGCACGGGGTGATTTATCTCGAGCGTCGTGCAGAAATAGGTGATGTATTAAGAGCCCCGTCTAAAGCCGTTTAACCCGCAGGAATCAAAATATTGACGGAAATCTAAGCATAGTGAGGGGACTCCTCGGGATAAGCGAGAGATTGACAGGCTGGGGAAATTGGTGGTGTCAACTCCCTTTCACGTCGAGGAAATGCGCTGTTAAGGACCGCTCGAAAGCTCCAGACTGTCACAAGCACCAGAATTCTGCTTCAACAATAACATTCAGCAACACCATTTCATACACGTAATGTCCAGCATCTACATAAACTCAATAAAGTTTTTAAATAAAAAATGCATGTGGGTTTTTTTTCCGAGTAGACATTCATATAAACATCCTATCACACCGTAGGTCACAGCTGACTCGCCCATATGATATGACTCAGGAGAAGACGTTTAGGGCCAGATGTACTAAGCCTATTGCGACTAGATTCAGATGCAGACATGAAGGCCAGAAACATGTGCGTCACGTATCAAACAGACGCACAGGGCTGTATGAATGCCATCTACACGGGTCATCACAAGGTGTGCTTCTCTCCTTAATTCATATTAAGGAGAGAAGCCTTAATACAAAAACACAATAACGGAATTATGTTTGTCCTAATATGAACTTAGGAGGAAATTGTCAGAATTACTGATGGAAATCGTGTTTAATGCTGTGAAAGTTTCTTCTTATGACCTGTGTTAGTTGCCATCATGAAACATGGGCGCCAAAAAAGTAAGTAAGTAAGAATTTAAGGAAGGATCACAACGAGAGAATCACGTGAGGAGGAAGAAAACACACTATTTCAAACTCCCTATCGAGCAAGCAAACAAACGAGAAAGTAATATGAGAAATCATATTTCATTAAGCAGATCAAATAAATTTAATATTTAGCCAAAGGCTGGTGTTTGTCACAGAAAGTATTGGCACAGAGCAGTCACGGCAAAGTCGTTAAAAATCACAGAAACCTGAAAAAAGATGCAGAAATCACAAAGAGTTTAATTTTATTAAGTTAGCCAATAGATCTCATGCACAGCAAATTACATACACAACTGAAGCCACAGTAAAAAGCGCTCAAAGTTTTTTGTAAAAATCAGTGGGCAGTTAGTGCCAGTAATTAATATGAAGAAATGCTTTTTGCCTTTAAAAAAAAAAAACATTTTTAGAAACAGAGCATACAGAGTATGCGGAAATTGCTTTACTAACATACAGGTTTACTGTGTGTTTGTTTGTATTGCTTTAAAGTCAGATGTGGTACATGCTGTAGTCTTCAATGCGAGGTTTGACGATAGGGAGGTCGAACATTCTGCCTGCAATGTAATCACAATAGGTGTTCCACACACAAACATAAAATAAAATTGGCATCTGGGTTCACTTAAACAGGTATTTTAACAAGGACATATACCAAATCAGAGTAGATAAAACTACTAAATTGTTTCAAAAGTGGACTGACAGTTTAGCGATGTTATTTTTAACTTTAGATGTCAGAAATTATTATGCTAATTTGACTTGCTTACAAGCATTTGTGCCTGCACTTAATGTTTCACCAAAATCAGTGGGGTCATTATAAAAAAATCTAATTTTATGTCTAATATTAATATTAGGCCATTATTAATTCATACGTTTGTATATTTAGGTGTCCTAAAAATGTAAGAGCTGCCAGCGTCCTGAGGGACAGCCATTTCAGATGCAAAATGGCACCAAAAAAAACTTTCGTTTACCATCTTATTCAAAATAACCCCAGAAGGGATTTTCTATTGGTGAAATTAAATGTCATTCAAACTGTAGCCAACCCCTGTCTTGACATCATCCTGTTCAATCCTGATTCATCCAAGTTATGGCGGGAAAGAGGCCCTATGAATTGTTTTCTGACATGGCTAGACAGCTAAACCTAGATTGAACAACACTATTTTTACAACAACAATATATATTTACCAAGATCTTGTCTACAGTGTGGTATAGTTTTACGAATGGGTGTTTTTTGTAATTACGGTGAAAAGGAGACATGCCGCATTCTGGATTGCGAACCCCCAGCAGCTAGAATAGTATGCCACAGCCAGCTAACCTGCTCCCAGTGTAGCTACATGTTTTCTGATGGGTTAGTCTCTGGGAAAACTAGTTTGAACAACAAGATTTTTACATGTAGGTCTTTGCCAAGATCTTGTCTTCAGTGTGGTATAAAGCGTTTTAGTTTAACAAACGGGTGTTTTTTTAAAAATTACGGTCCCAAGTTGCAACGGAAATTTGAAGACACAGGGCTGCTAGGTTTGAAACCGAGAGGTTTTTGGCACGTATAGTATTTTCAGAGTACATATTTTATTATCTGTGACAAACACCCAGCTATATAAATAATTACTCTTCGGGGAGAAATAAAAAATGACCTAGAATGTTCCCATTCCAAACCGGCAATAGTCAAGACCCTTGCAACTTTACAATCTCTCGCATCGGGATTAACTCAATCGACAACTGCCACCGCTGCTAGAATATCACCACACATTTTGTCCCGCACTATCCGTAGTGCTGGATACACTCTTACATGGCAGCAGAGGACACATCCTTTCCCCACATCCAATGAAGATATTCAACGCACTAAACAGGAGTTTTTGCTTTGTATGCAAAATGCGATTAGTAGGCAGTGCCATTTCATGAATGCGTAATTAGCCGTAGCGTTAGTAAATAAGACGTAAATTTAATGCAGACCGCGAAGGCACCAACATGCCCTCTCAGGCCTCAATTTGCACTTTGTAAACCTGGCCCCTAATTTGCAACTTAGCAGTCAGACTTGCACACACCCGATTGACCAGTGGGGGTTGCTAGAGATCCAGGAGACGCCAATCCCTGCCAAATGAACCCTCTCTAACCCTGGGTGATGCATAATTGGCAGTAGCATCGCCCAGGGTTAGAGAGGGATCTCTAGCGACCCCCACTGGTCATGCGCAATAGTCGGAGGTACAATGGGGCCCATCCATGCACAGGAGCAGGATGAACCACCCAACACCACCTTACTTCAGTACTACAGTCAGCTTTAATCTAATTGGTGGAAGCCTCCTTTGACACACACTTGGCTGCTTTGTAAATTGGGGTGTGTTGAACAGATTAATGTAATTTTGTGGTTTTGTTACAAAGACCCTCACAGCTGTACTGTACAGAGTACAGTTGGTTTTTAAAGTACCACTGAAGTCAGATTGTCATACAGTATTGTAACAATGACAATAGAAATTGGTCTCCCAAGTACTATGATGCCCTTTTTGCGCTATAAGCTTGTAGATGGCTACAGCACCGGAGAGATGCAGGAAGAAGAGAAACAAATGGAAGCACCGTGCAGTCTCTTAATAGGACAGTGGGTCACTGAGTGGCACAGAACCAACCAGCATCTGGACTTTCAGCAACCGGTCCAACAGAACCTCAGATCCAATGACCAAGAAAGGCTGTAAATCTCGCCTTCTCACAGAGAGAGTGGACAGAAACCTGGGCCAGAAAAATTAGCCTCATGCTGTCACAGAGACACCCAAACCCTCAGCACTCTGCTTTCCTTAGCACTCTTGCCACACAAGAAGTGGTCCACTTGCAGTTAACAGAGCTGTGATGACATCATCACACAGTGCCACACGAACATGACCGTGTGAGACGCAACGAACGACCGTCCCGCAAGCGCGTACGCATTACGCGGCTAATTAGCACGCTTGCTAATCGGGCTCAGGCAAACAGATGGAGAGCAATTGGGCAGTTCAAAGATTTAAGGTCTCTTTCTTTCCCCCAAGCTTGTGAGCCCCCACTGGGGTTCTGACCCCAGTAAACCCCAACCATGTTCCCTAGTAAGAACGCTACGCGTGCCAATTAGTGACTTAATTACCATAAGTGAAATGACTACAGACCACCAACAAACACAACCATTGGACTTAAAATTGTCATCTGAAGTTCATCTACATAAGACATTGATTATTTCATAGAGAATCAGCCCGTATCTCAAACATCCTTCTCATACCAAATTTCTTGTGATTTTGCTCATTTAACTTAACAGAACATTTATTTTTTCTTAATTGTAAATTAATTGTTGTTGAAGCACACATTTTTATGTCGCACCTTAAATCAGTCTGATGGAGAAGTGCATTCATGTGCCCGAAACCTGGAATGTGTTTTAGGGTTCTATTGTAACCAAACTGATTTATTTCACCCCATGACCTCTGACCCTAACCAAGACAAAGGGTGACAGTGTGGTCAGAATAAATCTATAGTGAGACTTGGGGTCACTTCCTTTGTAAAAAAAAAAAAAAAACACAAAGAATCTTCCAATTATCAAACTGTCACTCTGCCCTGACTGGCCTGACACGAGTTATTTTAATTAGATGATACCAGATTACTAATTTTATCAAGGTTTTGCTATTTTTGTCAATATAGAAGGGTCATGTCATTGCTATACCCCACCCCCCCCCCCCTCCCCAAACACACAAATACACATCTGCACAAACAGCTCTGCCAAATTCCGCTAAAATCTGCACACACATTCACATTTCAGATGCATAATTCAGAGCAGGATCTATTACAGTCGCATAAAAGCCTCTCCTTCTCCTTTCTTTCATTATATTCTCAATGGACCCCTAGGGTTGAATCCACAACCCCCCCGCCCCCTCCCCTCCCCTCCCCTGCCCCCCCCCCCCCTTCTCTCTCTGCGCAGCCAGAGTAAGTTGTTTGTGCTGTCAGGAGCTGTTGTTTTGGTAAATGGGGAGTTAAACAGATATATCCAAGCGTAAAATCTAAAAGTGTCCCCAGCGAGAGCCTCGGGGTGTTGTTTGAAATCAACTACATATCAATTGAGCAGCATAGAGCGGATCCTATGATAAATTATATTCTTCAGATGCCTATAAATTACTTTTTTTCTGGTCTCATGTCTCCGTCGCCTGCCCCCCCACACCCCTCCCCTTGCCTCTCTCTCCCTCCTTCCCTTTCGGACCAAACTCTGCTTCATACAACGTCCCCCAGAGGGTTACTTCACAGATAACTATGATTGTGAACCTGGAAGGTTTGCAGGAATTTTTTTTTTTTTTTTTTTTTTTTTTTTGCAGTTTGATGGACAACATTACCACTGCATGTATGTACACTGCCCCCATCTCGCAAACGGCAAGCCCCCCCCCCAACACCCCCCCCACAAACAAACCACCCCCACCCCCCAGCCTCTCGTCTCCCCCCCCCCATCCCTCTACCCCGCCAACTGCAATATGCGCCTTGTAATTCTGCAGTTCATTATCTCATTGTTTTCTGTAAGTACAAGCTTAGATTGAATTACTGGGGGCTCTATTGTCTATTTGGAATTCTCCTTCCATGCCACGCTCGTAATGAATGTGCAATTTAGTCCGTGTGCAGGAGCCCTGTCTGCATCAGCCACTTAATTACTCTGAGACTGTTCAGCGCGATTTTACTGCATTACTGACACCGGCTGTTCGGCTTCACTGGGCAGGACAGGTCTTAAGGTAGAATAGTGTTTAATATCCAGCTGGGACACATATAGGGCTGGAAAACAACAGAAGCGATGTCAGATTTCAAAACGGCTCTACACCCCCTCCGCGGTTGATTAACCCGAATTTATTACTTTATGATAAATGTCACATAACCGCACCATTAAGTGATATTAAAATATTGTACATATTTATTTTCATGGCATTTCGACGCCGATGCGAAAATAAATATCTATCGGAGTGTTCGTTTTGGTGCTTTCGAAGCCTCTCCGCCATTAACCGGGATGTCCGCACCCCATGGGGCTCCTGGCAGTTTAAGGGCTTATTGGAATTTTTTTTTTTTTTTTTTGTTGCCACATTCTCAGATATTTGAGTGTAATGAGTTGTGTGTAATCAGACGGAGGGCAGGATTCATTCTCAGGTCGTTTCCATCCTTCTCAGTTCCTGAAACATCCCATCGTGTCATTTTTAACAAAATTTCAAAAATTGCAAACTAGCCAACGTGGCCATGTGAAGTACAAACAGGGATGACCAACCACCCCACACTCACCATGTAGTACTATTACTACTAGGCTACCACTAGGCTGCTGCTACTACTACTACTACTACTAGGCTACTACTACTTCTAATTTATTTTATTATTATTATTATTGTGATCAGGCCAATTTCTACATTTTTTGCTGAATGCAGAGAATCCCATCTGAATTGATCATTCAAATCAGATTATTTGGAAGCAGGTACAGTATCTGGACACACAGGAATCGTACACAGCAGGAGTCACAAGTCACTCTTCTGGTAGTTGAAAGGCCTCTTCCGTCAATAAAAGACTGGCCTCAAATTAATTTGTGGCCTTAAACAATATCAGTTGTGACATCTAGGCTGTAATCTAGTGTTTCCTGCAAGTGCTCAGGCAGTTTCCGCCCATCCTACATGCTCTACGAACGTCCTGCATGCTCACGCGTGATGCTCTACACAGCACAGCCTGTTGCTCTACACAGACACAGCCTATGTTACAGCACAGCTGTATGCTTTACAAGGCACAGCCTGCATGCTTACCAGAACGCTGATCTCACACAGACACAGTCCTGTATGCTTACGCACGCTGTACTACAGGCACAGTCTGCATGCTCTACACAGAACAGTCCTGATGCTCTACACAGGCACAGTCCTGTATGCTCTACACAGGCACAGTCCTGCATGCTTTACACAGGCACAGTCCTGCATGCTCTACACAGACACAGTCCTGTATGCTCTACACAGACACAGTCCTGTATGCTCTACACAGACACAGTCATGTATGCTCTACACAGGCACAGTCCTGCATGCTCTACACAGATACAGTCCTGTATGCTCTACACAGGCACAGACCTGCATGCTCTACACAGGCACGTCCTGACTAGCACTCCTGTATGCTCTACACAGGCACACTGATGCTCCACAGAATTGCATGCTCTACCAGATACAGTCCTGTATGCTCTACACAGGACAGACCTGCATGCTCTACACAGGCACAGTCCTGCATGCTCTAAACAGGCACAGTCCTGCATGCTCTACACAGGCACAGTCCTGCATGCTCTACACAGACACAGTCCTGTATGCTCTGCACAGGCACAGTCCTGCACGCTCTACACAGGCACAGTCCTGCATGCTCTACACAGGCACAGTCCTGCATGCTCTACACAGGCACAGTCCTGCATGCTCTACACAGGCACAGTCCTGCATGCTCTACACAGGCACAGTCCTGCATGCTCTACACAGACACAGACCTGCATGCTCTACACAGACACAGACCTGCATGCTCTACACAGACACAGTCCTGCATGCTCTACACAGGCACAGTCCTGCATGCTCTACACAGACACAGTCCTGTATGCTCTACACAGACACAGTCCTGTATGCTCTACACAGACACAGTCCTGCATGCTCTACACAGACACAGTCCCGCATGCTCTACACAGACACAGACCTGCATGCTCTACACAGACACAGTCCTGCATGCTCTACACAGGCACAGTCCTGTGTGCTCTGCACAGGCACAGTCCTGCATGCTCTACACAGGCACAGTCCTGCATGCTCTACACAGACACAGTCCTGCATGCTCTACACAGGCACAGTCCTGCATGCTCTACACAGGCACAGTCCTGCATGCTCTTCACAGGCACAGTCCTGCATGCTCTACACAGACACAGACCTGCATGCTCTACACAGACACAGTCCTGTATGCTCTACACAGGCACAGTCCTGCATGCTCTACACAGGCACAGACCTGCATGCTCTACACACAAATATATTTTTAAAGACCAATGTGATAATTTATGCAAGTAACTTGCTGTAATATGCAGTCACAACATTGGAACCTTTGAAAAAAAACTCTTTTAAAAAGTTAGTGTTTAACATTTCAATAAAGAATATTCAAAAAAAACATTAAATTGAACACTGTGATTATTTTCCAAATCTGAATTGAAATCAAGATTAACTCAAAAAACACTAATTGCTCAGCACTACAATATGAAACCTCTTTACAATGGAATGAATGGAAAATGGTTCAGGATTTGGCAATTCTATGCAAATACCCAAATTATGCGATAATCCGTTAAATGGATTCTACTGTATTATCATTAAACTACACTGTTTTTGCCGATATGTGCAGATTGAACTGAGAAATAAATAATACCACTATTCCTGTACAATGACGCCTTACAATGTGTTAATTATTCAGTATAGGCTATAGTTCCCCCCAATTCTGCCAATTACAAAGTGTAACCCTTCAATAAATATTTCAATTGTTATAATTTTGGATTTCTGCCATGCGTTCAATATTTTTTATAGCCCACATCTCAATATATTGCGGTGGTCTCTTGAAGATTTTACAGAACTTTACATCGTAAATGTAACTAAATATAGGGAGATAATGCATCGAGTTGATGGTGGAAGTAAAGCCGAACTGACCGCATTCACTGTCACACAAAGTCACTACCTAAACCCTAGTCACTGTTTTACAGGTCTAATCTAGTCACGGTTTTACAGGTCTGATCTAGTCACTGTTTTACAGGTCTGATCTAGTCACTGTTTTGCAGGTCTAATCTAGTCACTGTTTTACAGGTCTAATCTAGTCACTGTTTTACAGGTCTAATCTAGTCACTGTTTTACAGGTCTGATCTAGTCACTGTTTTACAGGTCTGATCTAGTCACTGTTTTGCAGGTCTAATTTAGTCACTGTTTTACAGGTCTAATCTAGTCACAGTTTCACAGGTCTAATCTAGTCACTGTTTTACAGGTCTAATCTAGTCACAGTTTTACAGTTATAATCTAGTCACAGTTTTACAGGTCTAATCTAGTCACAATTTTACAGTTCTAATCCAGTCACAGTTTAACAGGTCTGATCTAGTCACAGTTTTACAGGTCTAATCTAGTCACTGTTTTACACGTTTGATCTAGTCACTGTTTTACACGTTTGATCTAGTCACTGTTTTACACGTTTGATCTAGTCACTGTTTTACAGGTCTGATCTAGTCACTGTGTTATGAGTCTGGTCTATTTTTTTCCTAATACAAAAGATGGATTTTGGGTCAGCAACTTTATTATTATTCTGCCAGGTAATATCCAGACTTCCTCATACAGGTATTCTATAACTGATGCTTCAGTTGAACAATAATTCATCTGTCTTCGGTGAGAGGCATTATTAAAAATGGGGAACCCTGCACAAGGTACCATAACCTCATAAGCAGCAATTACCCAGGCTGTTAAACAGACCTCATAATGATTATGTTTCCTCCGTGTATAGATCTGCCATGGCTGCCAGTTAAACAGCCTGCTGATGAATGGAGAGAGGTTTCTGAGCACTTAAATCACGTGTAGAATGGTAAAGACAGATTGTTGATTCCGTTAAAATAGTTTGGGCCCCAAGAAAAACACCCTGAAGGGAATCAGTCTTTGGGTGTCAGCAATTAGTCTTCCGGGATCTCACCATCAAACACACGCACACATGCGAGCACGCGCTAACTGAAGTTAAAACCACACTGATAGTTGATTTGATCTATTGCTAACATAAAATCAAATTCTCTGACATTTCCAAGAAGATAAAGATAAAACTATTCCTCTGCGGGACCGTGAGGGATGTATAACTGTTATTTCTTAATTTAATGTCAGAATTGATGCCCTTTTCTCCCACTCAGGAGTTCTATGGATCCCCATACAGTAGCCCAGTCCGGTGATTTCCAAACAGTTTAATAAAAAAAAACTGTATACAAAAGAGAAAACACGTGAGCACACAGAAAACACTCAAGAGCCACAAAAATCCACATAAGATCCCAGTCCCGTTTCCTGTAATGTTCTGTAATGCCCATCAGCTGCACGTGAGAATGCTCAACACCGTACTGTAAGTAAAATGCTTATCTCTGTACTTAAGACCCAACCGTGGTCTAACTGTGGTCGACACTTAGAAGCACTGCCAGCTCGTCCCATCAGACAGTGGATTGGTCCATTCAGTCGAGGCAAAATCAGCAGTTAACCCGGCTCAAGCATGGGGCTTCTTTAAAGACGATGAGACAGGCGATCCAATTGGTCATTATGCAGTCACAACCTTGCTTTACCTACAGGTAATGCAATCTATTAAACTAATCCAGCTAATAGCGGCGCTATATTGCATTAGCGGTTAACAGCAGAATGGTATATGGACACACCCTTACCATGCTGGCTCTTCCATGCAGAACGTTGTAGTATGTTCTTCATGTGCCGGGTTGATGTCATAAGGCTGACTAACACCTGTGTGGGGGGGTGGGACACAGGCCTGGGACTGGGAAATAACCGACACCTAGGCACGTCTCCCATAGCCCTGATACTTTGCTATATTGATGAATAATGGTAGATAAACCTTCCTCCAACTAAGACACCGGTGTCAAATACGTATTTGTTTTGGAGTCAAATACTTTTCTACGCTTTACTGATCTTGTCTGGTGTATTGAAACCAGTGAAACACTCTCAAAAAGTGCAAACCCCGCCTTCTGGTCATATTGGCAGGCTCGATTACAGCAGGCAAGATCAACAGAGCACAGAAAAGTATTTGAATCCAAAACAAATATGTATTTGGCCCAGTTCTGGCTGTGTTCCGTAATTATCGTCACACAGACTTCATCCTGCTCCTGGCCCAGATTTGCGGCGTCCAAGCGTTATACAGGGAGTTAAGGAAGCTCACACTCTGCTGCCATAATTAAACTCAGGCTAAGCAGAATTGTCTCATCCGTGCCAGGCGGGGGTCCTACAGACTGCTGTCAGGGAAAGCTGGCTGCCAGCAAATGTAATGTAAGAGAAAGAGAAGTGCACAGCATTAATCCACGCCACTAATGTCAGACACAACCCCTCGATCCATTTTTCAAAGCAAAGAGAGAAGCACGTTGGATCCAGTTGTTTGAAGTGCCACAGTTCTGTTAAATGCACCATGCAGTAGTGTGTAGTAGTTTCAGCTGTTGTGCTGTAGCTTCGTTCAAAACCGTGTATGGTTGTTTCAATGTGCTGCCTGGTTGAGTTTGAGGCTTAATGACCTATGAAGCCAATCCCCTACAGGATAACACAGAATCACCCAGGTACGACTCCAGGTCCTTAGCTCTTTCGGACTTATTTTCATTCCCGAATTATTCTGTGCACACCTAACTGCGTCCCCTATACCTTGCAGCCTAGACTGAACTAATAGCCTATCCACTCCACAATTTTTTCAGTAGGAGAGCTGACGGTATATTGGCTACTGTGACTACAGCCCAATCTCAGTATTTGTCCCATTAAAAATTCCACCGTGGACTTAATCTACCATCTGTAAAGGTAGTTTTGTCCCATTACTACAAGAGTATTTGCAAGGTCGAGGTCATGTGTTTAAAATGGCCAGCATGTTCTTCAAGGGGACAAGCATGTTCTTTGTCAACTGCTAGCACTGCTATCACCTGCAGAAACCTGAATGAGGGAGGCTATGTCTGTGGCTTATTGGTTTTGTAAACAATCATTGAACTGCATAATGTGCAATGTGAACTTTCAACAAACCTGCAGTCTGCATAATGAATAAGGTGAGGGATCTCCAAGATTACCCTGCTTATTCAAAGCATTGAAGCAATAGTCATCTCCAACATAAGTCATCTCCAAAAAGAGTCAGGGTCATCTCCAACAAGAGTAATTTCCAACAAGAGTCCACAGCATCATGTTTATATACAGCTGAGACTTCTCTTTATTTTTGAGCAACTTTTATTTAAAAGTTTTATAAAAACTTTTATTTTTGACATTTATGGAATGCGAGCATGCACTTACTAGACTGCCCTACAAAGCCTAACTGCAGTAACTACGCAAAGGGTAAAACTGAGAAAAATGGCTTTAAAGTGTTTTAACTGGCCAGCCGTCATGGTTTTTGGGCATAAAAATGACCTCATGAATACATGTACAATTAGTGCAATATCACTTGTATACCTATAACCCATTTGACTGGCCAGTTAAATCACTATAAAGCCATTTTTCTCAGTTTTACCCTTTGCGTAGTTACTGCAGTTAGGCTTTGTAGGGCAGTAGAGTTCGGACTGATACTCAGGTAATTTGGTGAAAACAGGTTTTCTTTTATTACATAAATATGCTTGTACTGATAGATGACTTTAATTAAAATGCTTACGTTAGCCGCTGGATGGCTCATTTGGTTTGGGCACCACGCTGAGGTGCATGAACGAGCCTCACGGCCTCCTGGAACGTATCCAGCCTGCGCCTGGCAGCTCCATACAGCGACATGCAATCGCTGCTTGCGTCATGCGGGGTATGGGAGGGTTGAGCTGGGTTAGGGGTCCACAATCACCTCTCTAGTGAACCCCTCTGGTTGATGAAGGAGCCTGTAGACTGCGTGCCAAAGCTGCATATGATGGGTCTTCCACTGACTCCACTCTATGCAAGCTTTCCAAACATGGATGGGAATTGGATATATGCAGCCCTGTAATTTATTTATTTATTTATTTATTTGGTTATGCTTATGGTTTAAAATGGGCTTTAGGTTAAAAAATTAACTAAAATGAGTACTCAAGTAAACACAATGACAAATCAGCTTGTAATCGTTTAAAGAAAAGTGTAAAATGTTCCACCCCTAGCACTCACTATCATTAAGTAAAAGGGAAGGTGAACAAGTTGTTTGTGGTTAAGAAAGTAGAATATTTCATCTTCAGATGTCAATCAAAAGAAGTAAAAACTTTCAAGACTTGATTCAGCAAACAAACACCAGCAGGACATGGTCTGTAATGAATAATAACCAAAACTACAAAATGCACTTACTGGGCACAATAACACACATTTCCAGCATTCTACTGCATTTCTCCAAAATGATAAAACTGTGAAGATAAAACAGTTCTTGGGTACCTACAATAAATCTAACCCAGTTTAAACATTTTTTTTTTTTTAGAAAAAATAATTGGATTCAGTAAATGATTCAGTAGAAATGTTTCGTTTCCCCATTGCATGTCAAACAAGCTAGTTTGTATAAAGGGCAGTCACATAGTGTCTCTACCCACAAAGAGGACCACAATGGAAATAAGCCTGCTGGCTTTCTTGTGTTTCTATCCTCGACAGTTTTTTTTAAAGGATCGCAGTCTGCTATGCAGTTTTATGAAACCCAAACAATGCAATTTAATTTCTGCATATAGCCTAACTTATTAAAATACATTTTAAATGTCGCTCAGTTGAATTCATCATTGCATTTGCAGCTTGTTCCTGAGGATCTGCTAAATGCCAGCAATGCAATGCAACAAAATCCTTTGCTTCCCTGCAAGTCATTCTCAGGAAGATACCAATAGTGTGGGTTGAAGAAGTGGATTGTGGGTAAAACAGGACAGGGGCTGAGGTGGGGAGGGCATCCTGACAGCACACTTATAATGAAAGTGACTGTCCCATTATTAAACATATGTAAACTGTTCCATTATCAGCCGAGGGGGCAGGTTGGACTGGGAAGGGGGGGGGCGCGGACAGAGTAATTAATTTATATGCATCTCTTTGCCAGGATTGCTTACTGATCTTGGGAGCAAGATCAGAGATGTCACTCAGAAAATTGAGTCAGAGCCTCTCACCTCTTCCAGACAGGCTCCCCAATTCCCCAGCCCCCTCCACCCCCCACCCCTGACAAGGTAACAAGAGCGGGGGAGAGAGCAAGAGCTACCTGGGCCTCTGGGGTGATGGACAGGGTGAATTGGCTCAATAAATTGAGACCAGTAAAAAGCTGTGTCTTGTTCATTAAAAGGATGTGGATCTCTATTGCTTTTCATTAGCGGCTGCCTCTGCAGACAAGATGTTTAATCTGTGTGGCCCGAACCCCGGCTCTGCCCCCCGACAGTCCGGGAGACAACGACGTCCCTCGGAAAAAGAGATTCTTATTTATTAAGGAGAGGTGACAGGTACTGAATAAGTTGTTTTTTGTTTCGTTTTTATCGGCCCCCCGTTCCTGGCCTGAAGACGCGGGGGCTAATTTGGGAAAGGTCTATTGTCACTAAGTGAATCTGACAGGGACTTGTGGGGTCCAAGTTAGGCATCTTTTGAAATGAACCGGGTGCATAAAAAGAGGAGAAAGTTTCTTTAGGCATGAGCCATATTAGCCTGATTAGCGTTTTCAGATCTGCACCAGAACACCCTGAGTCACAGTCCCTGTGTATCTACAACCTATCCAAGAGCGGTCCTGTTCTGGTCCACCCTATCCAAGAGCGTTCCTGTTCTGGTTCACGCTATCCAAGAACATTCCTGCTCTGGTTCACCCTATCCAAGAGCGTTCCTGTTCTGGTCCACCCTATCCAAAAGCGTTCCGCCTTCTGCCCACCCTATCCGAGAACCGAAAATCTGCCCAAAAACATTCTACAGTACCTCCCATCCAGGCCCCCAATAATGTTGTAGAGGACCTCCCGTCTAAGCACCAATAATTTTTTGCCATTGATCAAGTTAAATGATAGAGCCAGATATACCATAGCCCGTTATTCATATCACAGGAATGTTAATGGTGAATATACGGCAAAAAAATATTGAATTATAATAGCAATCATACAGCAGAGTGAAATCGAATCCCAATTCACTTAGAAATAGCCTAGATTATACCTGCCTATTTTTTACCTTTTATTACAATATTGATATATTAAGACCCATAAGTTATACAGTTAATAATAATATATATTTTTAAAATATATATATTATAATAATAATGTCATCAATATTATTATTATTATTATTGTTGTTGTTACATAATTCTGGATGCATACCCTAGTCAACTGTACAACAGTAACTGGCAGCCAAAGCCATAACCACACAGTACTACTGATGCCAAGAATGAAGCCTAGGAAAAGCTAACAATTCTTATTTGCTTTTTATCACAACTAATTAAACTATAAACAAGCCCTGAAAATATTTAAAACAAATTACAGATTAGTTTGTCATTATTTTTATTTATTTATTTTTTGTTGAGCTCGTGATGTTCACGTGAGGTGCTCCGGATTCAAGCATCTGTCAAATGAACGGAAAATATTTATTAAACAGGACTCACTCTTAAGTCAGCGTTTTACTTTATGAGGCAAACGCGTATTTTATCGGCAGGGCCTTAAATAAGCTCAGCTGAGACAGATTCGTTCAGTAGCTTGCCTGACAGATGGCACCAGTGCAGCCCGGAACACTGCCCCAGGCTCCTACACATTAAGAGCTAAGGGGACGTCCTCAAATCCCACGTCTGCGTGCCCCTGAAACTCCAGACCTTTCACAATACAAACAAACGTAAAACAAGGGAGCGTCCTCAAATCCCACGTCTGCATGCCCCTGAAACTCCAGACCTCTCACCATACAAACAAATGGAAAATCAGGAGGCTTCAAGAAATGCCCCCAGTAATATTTTAATACTCGATGTGCCCTCATTGCATTTCCTATTTAGGAACGGATCATGAAAAGTGGTTTCATCTGTTTGCCAATTACCAGAAAATTGTGTCACGTTATTGATTTTAAAACAAAACAAATCATGTTTGGCGCCAACATGTGGAAATGGCTACCCCCTGGATGTGGCTGCCTGTTGTTTAAACAAAGATCCCAGTCTTTTCAAATGAATCAGGGAATCTGAAGACTGAAACAAATCCATGTAGTCTAGATAAATATTGGTTTTATGTAGGAGAACATCTCATGAAATGCACTTGTGTCTCCAGATTTCAGAGCTACGTTTGGAGCGTGAGGGTTACTTGCTCACCTATGCGGCTGATCTCTGACAATAATGGAACGAGAAACGTCCGGGAACCCGACTTTCAGTCGTTTATTTTACATGATCGGGTAAAAGGTCTCAGATGGCGCGTCTGCCAACTCATTGCTAACATTCTGAAACTTAGATCAGGAAATGTCATCCATTGCTGATTTTGTGATGCCATTATTTTTCTTGAAATCAACCAATTGTGCCACATTTTCTCACATCCACAGATTTAGCTAGAACTGGTGCATGAATATAAATGACTCTTCATTTGGAGCGCTGCGTATTGACAATGTCAATCTCCATTCCTCGTCAGTGCATCGCGGGTAAAAACGTGCAGCTTTTGTAGCTTTGCCTTCCACACAAAGCAGAAAAGAGAAATTCTTCTCGCACGCAGCCGGCTCTGCGAGACGACCGCACTGACCACATTTACATGCGCGCGGCAACGCCACCGTCAAAATGGGGATTCAGACGACGGCACAATTAGGCCGTTTGCATGCGTCTGCAAAGGGAGCGTGTGCGTAATGCTCCCGTTTACATGCAAATAACGGTTCGTTCGATCAAACGGCACGATGGGAGTAACCAGAGGCCTTTTTTGCAAATTTTTACTAAACATGGCGCCTCAGAGAGTTCCGTACTGCTGAAGATGAGTCCATGCGATGACGTCTGCCGCAGCTCGCTGCTGTGGATTGCATGGGGACAGGGACAGTCTGGGGGGGGGGGGGCAGTGCAGGGGTAGTTATAGGGGGGCAGGGGCAGCTAGAGGGGGGCACGAGCAGTTACTGTAGATGGGGACAGAGGCAGCTAGATGGGGACAGGGGCAGAGAGAGGGGGGACTGGAGCAGTAAGAGGGGGGACCTGTCCTGCCTTGTACTCGCTCTCCTGCGGCCATAATGCCCAGCGAAGTAACCGCACACAGCAGCAATCACGCTCAAACATGCATAATGCTAACACACACAGATACACACAGATATACACAGGACTAGATGTGTAACTTCTTCCAAAACATAAGAAAGGAAATGGCTAATTTGCCCGTGGGATGGAGTCAGAGGAAGCAGCCAGCAACAATGAAGAACAATTCCTTACTGCTCATATGGTTGCGATCCTCCCATTAGACACCTTAGACATGTGCCATAATGGTTTCACCAGTAGGTACAGGGCTAACGTGCATGTTCATGTGTGTGTGTGCGCATGCATGCGTGTTCATGAATGTGCACGTGTGTTTGTGTGTGTGTGGGTGTTCATGTCCGTGCACGTGTGTTTGTGTGTGTGTGTGGGTGTTCATGTGTGTGCGCATGCATGTCATGCATGTGTGTGTGTGTGTGTGTGTGTGTGTGGACATGCATGCCTGTGCGTGTTTGTGTGTGTGCGTATGCTGTCGTGTGTGTGTGTGTATGTGTGTGCACATGCGTGTGCGTGTCCCTGTTCATGCATGTGGAATATACAACATAAAAGAAACTGAAACCAGGGGGCTGCAGCCGGCCCGATCCAAACTGGGAGACAGGCAGACTCACCCTAGCTGTAGGGATCTCTGCTTAGAGCAACACCACCTGATCCAGTTCTTCCTCCCCATCTCTTGTTCTCTTCTACTCCTCCTCTTCCTCCATAACTCCTCGGAATGAGGTCACACCTTTTCCCCCGATTTTTGGACAGGAAGTTCCTGTGTGTTGCATTATGTATGTGTATGCCTATGTGAATGAGTGAGAGAGAAAATTAGAACCCCCCTGTATCTCCAATCTACAATTTTTTCCCACAAATTTCACTTTTTTTTAAACAGTAATGTACACCTAGACAAAATGAAAACTAATTCAGAACACTGACGTTATCACTTGTTTCCAGGCAATAAGTCTCATTGGCCAGCTTATTTATTCATTCATTCATTAAATCAGCATAATACAACCCACATTCTACAGTCCAATTCACAAACTAACTTATAATTCCCATCTCAAACAATACAGAGATCCAATGCTACCATACACCACGATTTTTTTTTTACATTAGCCGAGATAACACTATGATATACAAAACTAATTTAATCGCACAAACCCGCTATAACCAGCAAAGTAAAAACGGGATTTAAATGACACTCAGGCAGTAATTCTAAAAACGATTTAAAATGGTCAAAAGATATTCTAAAGAATAGCTTGTTGTCATCACTAACCAAGGCCAAGGACACTCAGTCCACACAGGATCCAGAAAAAAGCATTAGACACACAGCCCTGCGCCGCCAAAGCAAGTCAGCGCAGCTACCGAAACGTGATCGCTTGGACAAGTTTCAGTCATAAACGGCAAACGAACTATTGTTCTCGACTCAAAGTTATCTCAATCAAATCGATTAAAATCCCGGACCAGAATCCCCACTTTGTTACGCTCTATTATTTAGTATTTAACACACGATAACATAAAACCAAGGTGCTGCAACCGACACAATCCAAACGGGCAAACAGGTGGACTCACCCCGGTTATGATCTCCGCTTAGGCCGACGGTAGCCCGGGTTCAGACCGCTCCCAAGGACCTGGCGCTTTCCCGTGTTTTTTTTTATTTATTTATTTATGTTTTTTCGTTTCGTTTAGTTTATTTAAAGGGACAAAATATAGCCTGATCACAAATGTATTTGCACACGTGGACAATAAAAACGGGGATTTGAAACTGCCGCCACTCAATCCAGTTCTTCCTTCTCAACTCCCATTCTCTGCAACTCCCCTCTTCCTCCATAACTCCTCCGGATGGGTTCACCCCATTTTTCCGTTTTGGACGGCGACGGACCGGCGTGTTGCATTGCGCAAACAAAACAAAAAAACGTTAGAGCGAGAGAGAGATGAGTTGGAACGCCTGATCATCATAATATAATACCATGCACTATGCATTTTTTCCATTGGCTTCTTGAAGATAATCCATACTGTCAATGTACCCAAGTGAGAGGGAAATGGGTGTGTTTGAATCTGCAGTCTATGGTTTGAATCTGAATGCCCCATCTCACTCTCCAGACTTTTCATTTGAAGTTTAGTGTTTATTTTACAGTCATATAAAAGGAAGCCTATTTCAGCCCATACATTCAACAAACAAGTGCAAAACAAAACTGCTATTAGACCAGCCTTGTATAGTCAGTAAATTATTTTGTAAATATGTCTGTGATATTAAATGTTTTTTTTTTTTTTTTTTTTTTTAAACAGAAAAGCTTTCCTTATATTTAGAGTGACATTAATTTTCCAAAATGTAATCTTTGGGTCTGCTCTGTTGTAATGGCCCCCTATGAGGGGAGCATTACTGCTGCCAGCCTGTAGGGGCAGCATACTTCTGGGTCGCTCAGCTCCAGACCAGAGGCTGGGTCCGATTAGACAGGACAGTGCTTTATAATTTATGAATTAAAGGGTTTTAATGGGCCACACCTAGGCATTTCAGTAAACAACTGCACTGTGTGGTGTGTGTCTGTGTCTTTGTTTTGGGGGGGCGGGGGGGAGGGGTGGGGGGGCATGGGGGGAACGAGGTGTGGTGCATCGTTTAAACAAGATTTAATACTTTTCCTTAATAAGGATGTGGAAATAGCCCCCACTTGGTTACTAGATTCCCACCCTATGGATGTGTAATGACCCCTATTAGGTAGAAAAGAACATTCGCGCACACACATTCACACACACGCACGCATATACGCACACACGCGTGCACATGTACACACACACATATACACACACAAAATACGAAAAAGAATGTAAGGAACCATTTTGAACGTTTTAAACTGTACATGTTCATGACTGGTGTCACTATCAAGATTCAATCTATTTTTAAGTTTGTACGATCAATATTTATGAATCCCAGAGGATTTCTTACAAAAACAATCAGTGTTCTGCAGAGACTGCAGGGTCCCCAGCCTGTCTGGCTTGATGGCCATTTTGCTGACCCTGTCCGCTTCCATATATGAGAATTAACATCGTGTGTGACCTTTTCCTGAGGAGTGTGAATTGTGCTGTGCGGTCTTTGATTTATACATAAAAAAACTGCATCTAGTACTGTATATCTGTGCACTAGAGTCGTAATATTATATTATTTAAAATAATAAGTATAATAAAAAATATTTGAGGGAAAATTTGGGTTGTTGTATCTTTTATAAAAGAGGACATGCAGCGATTTACAGCCTTTAAAGAATTTCGGAAAAGAATAACTTTATTATCACACAAATTATTTCACGCCTCACAGGTGGAACAGGCTCACAGGTGGGCAAATTCAGGTGAGCTGGTGGAACAGGCTCACAGGTGGGCAAATTCAGGTGAGCTGGTGGAACAGACACAGCTGGGCGGGTTCAGGTGAGCAGGTGGAACAGACATAGCTGGGCGGGTTCAGGTGAGCTGGTGGAACAGGGCCACAGCTGGATGGATTCAGGTGTGCTAGTGGAACAGACTCACAGCTGGGCAGATTCAGGTGAGCTGGTGGAACAGGCTCGCTTGCAGCCTCCTGTGCTCCACATGAATGGGCACGGGGGGGGGGGTGCCTGGTTTGCTCGTGCCTGGTGGGTGTTAAAGGAAATTAAATGTAAGGAACAGCTTTCCTGACACGGGCTAATGAGACGTGGCAGTGCAGCAGAACTCACGCTCATTAGCAGCTCCATAGTGTATGAGACAAAAGGGCAGCATCACCCTCCAAGCCGCAGGTTAGAAAAAAGGCTTTTCTTAGAGTGCAACGCGCACAGGTTTCTGGGTTTATTCTGAGTCATGTTCAGCCATAAATAGGCTGCTTGTAGAGTCTGGTTGATTCTGTGATGTCACCTGTGACAGCGTTGGTTCCTTTTGGTTTTGGCTGGTGTGCATTCCATGAAACTGTAAACAGGGAGGGATTTGTGAAGTATCAGCACCTGCTCCTTTAAGCAAAATGATCCATTTCCTTCCAATGATCCTTCATTTACTTCTGGGGCGTCAAACGTAGCATCACCGTCAACTCTAAGGGAAGTGGAGTATTTTGGGCCAAACTACAATTAGTGCAGAATTTGTTGGCAAATGTATCTTTTGAGAAAAAATTTGGCCACTGAATCAATTTGTTTCACAGTATTCCCAGGATTCACAAACCACGTGCATACAGAGGCACAGACGATTACTATGATTGTGTGGGAAGGCATCCAAATGCTTTTCAGCTCCGTGCGCATTTACGGACAGGCTCTTACGGTGACCTTCAGCAGCAAACCTGCATCCATTATTTATCTTTACGAGTAATAATGCTATTAGAAACAATAACTGCAATATTGTGTTGTGATAATATTCATCATCATCATCATCATCATGCAACTGTGAAATAAGTATTTTGGTGAAGGTTTGGAAAGCAAATTTTTGAATCTGGATTTCTCTACTCGCGTTTGATGAATGGAAGCCTCGAGGAGGTGGGATTCTACCATCTCCAGTATTAGTTATCCGGCACAATTAATCGGTTAATTAAGACTATCTTTATTTAGTGTTAAAAAGTGTTGTCTTTTTCTCCTTTTTTTTTTTTTTTTTTTTTTAAGAGTGCGCGTATTATCTGTGCAGGTGCGAAAATGGCATGTAATTAACATGTCATAATCAAAATGACTAAGTTTGACACATTGTAATCACTGCATGGAGATTAGCCTGTAGCCAGAGGCCATCCATGCGGCCTGTCTTAATATCATTTGCATAATGAAAGCCCGGTGATAGTAATAGCTTTCCTTTCTCTTATTATAATTTCACCCAGGGCAGCCGGGACGGTGCCAGTGTTTCCCGTTACCGAGGAGAAAACTCGCAGGCAAAGTCACTTTTACCTTCAGACAAACCGCGCTCCTGAACGGGGTGCTCCTCGCGCGGCATCGTCCGTTTAGCGCCGTTTGAGGCTAACGCGCTGTCACACGCGCGGATGGAAGTATGAGTGATTTTGAAAAGAATGCAGTCGGTTGGGCAGGTCTAACCGACATTTGCGCTTCAGTCATTCAGTTCAAAATTTTAAAAAGTACTGGTATACCAATTTTGTGTGTGAATTTTAGACAGACAGACGGCCAGACAGACAGAGAGACAGACAGATTGATTGATTGATTGATTGATTGATTGATTGATTGATCTGACTATTGGTCTTGGACATTCCATGGACATTTATGGGTATGAATGTTGCAGCAATTGCTTGCATATGGTGACACATAATTTAGTTATTCACTCCTTTTTCTTTAATATGATGTGACTCATTTGATGAGGTGTAGCCTACTTATCACTTATGCAGTTGCAAAGAGAGTTTTTGGTTTCCTCATGCTATGTAAATATGGTCATTAATTCCCTGGCGTTAGCAATGGGCATCTGCCCCTTTAAGAAAACCATGTCCCTTCTCCTGTGTTCTCAGTTTTCCTTGCCACACCTGTTGGTAGAACAGCATCTCCTGCAGCTAAATGAGCCAACATTGATTGGTGAAAAAAAACATTTATGTAAATCACCCGGTTGATGATGTCAGAAACAAGGTCTTCAACGACCAGTACCAAATCCTCCAGCAGTTTAAGAAATGTTTGTGTTCAACAACTGCTGAATGTCATGGTATTTATTTTCTACTTTGAAAAAAAATAATGAATCGTTTACTTAGTGGTTCCATGCTATATTATTAAGTATATGTCACTTCAACTGATCAAGTACTTGTTAAGCAGTTGTGCAAGAAACAAACATGTTTTATTGCTCATAGAAACTTTGTTTGATAAATGGATTTAAAATGTGTAACATAGTTTTCCAGCCAAAAGAAAATTTCCGACTTTCTTCAGTTTCCAGCTCATAAATACAGAGAGATTCAAATTTATTTAGAAATTTGTGGACAGCTAGCTTTCAATGAAAAACACATAATATTGATGAAATTCCTCACGTAGTGCATGTCTGGATGAAAACTGAGTACACATCTGAGAACACATTCAGTTAAAGCAGGAAAAGTATTCAAAATTAATTTAATTTAGATTTTATGCAGCTAAGTAACCTTAGAAATACACCTTTTATTTTACATTTTAATAACCAGGAAGAGGAGAAGCAACTTGCAGTGCGGTGTGGAACAATTAGCTCTGTCCTACTGCCGTTCTCTTGGTGGCCAGCAGGTTGCGCTGTGTTAAGGGACAGTGATTGTATCTCCGTCCTGTCGCCTGTCGAGGCTCTGCCATTTCCCTGTCAGTCAGTCATAACGGCTGCCGTTCGTGTGTCCCAGATCCACACACTTCTCGGCTCACATGCAGTCCCCAGAGAGCGGATCGGGGCTTCACAGGAACCAGGAAAATCTGATCAGGATTTGCTTGTGATCTGTCCAGTGTTATGTTTCCCATATATAAGCTTTTAAGTACTCTCATACCATTAGGGTTGTCTTTGGTGCTCTAGTTTGTTTTGGGTTTGTTTTTCATCTTTCCCTTTCTTACTCCAGAAAAAAAGAACTCTGTAAATCACTGGAGATATATTTATTTAGATTATCATATTCAACTTAGATAAGCTTTTTTTTCCCAACCAAAAAAAAAAAAAACCTTTTAACAGACACAATATCCGGGCATTATCGACAAGCATTTAAGAATCTGGTCTGGAACTACATAATACCCTTCTGTTCTTTACGGAAGAGACAGCGTGCTTTTAATGGAAATTTAAAGATCATCGGGATGTTACAAGGGAAAGATAGTGATAAAGTAGAAATACTGATAATCGTATTGGCTGCCCATTTAATCTTGTGGCAATTGTTTTTTATGTTTAACTTTAAAGAGCATTTCTATTCCTATCTTATATCATAAGATCAGGTGGTGAGGCCCAAAGAGTCCCTTCAGACCTGTCAGCAATGACAAACTGTGTGAAAATACAATATATCTATTATAATATACCATAATCTGTGTGATGTAGCCATAGCCATTCCAATATGCCACATAGAAATGATAATCGCATTATCGGAACACACCATGTGAAATTGGAACAGACAGGGGAACAGAAAGAGAAATTTAGAATTGAGAAGAGAAGGCAGCCCTGGTACCCATATTAATAAAGCTATTTTGATTATTGCTGCTGCTGTTCTAAATTATCTTTATAATAATTGCTGTTACTGGGTTGTTATTTTCATTCCAGCACTTACATTAAAGTTTTTTAATTTTTTTATTTGACCTTTATCTAACTAGGAAAATCCCTTGAGATTAATAAAATGGCATACCATTACAAAAATAATTAAATTAATAAACAAACAACTAAATAAATAACAATAAGTGGGAATGAAAAAGAGAAAACGTCCTACCCTCTGTTTTTTTGTTGTTTTTTAGGACTAGGAGTCTCTTAAGATGAATGAACACTTTTCCAAGAGAGAAAATATCTTAAACCATTCCGCTTTGTTCACTAGCCAGCCAGTCACATAGTCTACAGGGAGTCCATCATTTAACAGTAGGGCTTTGAGCTGTAGGACGACATGTAGCTTGTGCAGGCAGACTGTGGGTAAGTGGTTGACTGGAAGGAGGCACTGGTGCACAGTGAAACATTCATGTCCAATCAAATCCCTCTCTTTGTAGGGGAAGTTAAGTCCAATCACACGCTGCTCTACAGGGACACTGGCCTCAATGGCAAATGGCATCACCCCAGGTTTGATATCAGACTGTGGGGCCCGTCCACATGTATGGCCACACACACACACACGTCCACACACATATATTTTATGTTTAATATTTATTTGTGTGTGTGTGTGTGTGTGTGTGTTGATGTTGTTGGAGGAAGTGGATGTGAAATCTGTGGCTCCATGCAAGAACAAATCAATACTACCACAGCTAATGCACACCGGTTATAGCTGCCGTCATTAATGTACTGGATGTGAAGCCATGCTTTTGGACGTTGTCGATAGTTTGAACATTTTCACAAGCTTGTAGGCTTATTGAAAAAGACACTTATTTCGTTACAACACTTATTTTTACCCTTAACCAAAGGTTAAAAACAGGTTAATTTAATAAACCGTGTGTGTCTTAACCATGTCAATTATGTGTATTTGCTCAGAAACACAACGGTTTTTTCACTACTTGAATATGCTACACATTAGGTATCCTATACAATAGATATTCAAATGTCTGTGTGTGTGTGTGTCTGCTTGTATACAGTACATATGTTTGTTTGCCGGTGCCTGTGTGTGTGTGTTTGTGTGTGTGTGTGTATGCATGTAAGCTAAAGGGAGTCGATCTTCCAGTAAGGTAGATGGAGTCAGTGTCCCTGTAAGGTAGAGGGAGTCAGTGTTCCAGTAAGGTAGATGGAGTCAGTGTCCCTGTAAGGTAGAGGGAGTCAGTGTTCCAGTAAGGTAGATGGAGTCAGTGTCGCTGTAAGGTAGAGGGAGTCAGTGTTCCAGTAAGGTAGCAGGAGTCAGTGTCCCTGTAAGGTAGAGGGATTCAGTGTCCCTGTAAGGTAGCAGGAGTCAGTGTACCTGTCAGATAGAGGGAGTCAGTGTACCTGTAAGGTAGCAGGAGTCAGTGTACCTGTAAGGTAGAGGGATTCAGTGTCCCTGTAAGGTAGAGGGAGTCAGTGTCCCTGTAAGGTAGAGGGATTCAGTGTCCCTGTAAGGTAGCAGGAGTCAGTGTACCTGTCAGATAGAGGGAGTCAGTGTACCTGTAAGGTAGCAGGAGTCAGTGTACCTGTAAGGTAGCAGGAGTCAGTGTACATGTCAGATAGAGGGAGTCAGTGTCCCTGTAAGCAGGTGCTCGTTTTCCAATGGTTTAAATTTACATAAGCTCCAGAGGTGTAAGTGTATTAATTATGGATAGAACTTAACAAAATGTACAATCATAGGGTGAGTGTGAAGTCCGTTAACTCACTGCTTCACAACTATGGTGTGAGTGGTTTTTTAAATATTCTATTTGTACAAACTTTACTAATATACATATTACTGCGCATAACTACAAAATACTGCCTTGTTGTTCATTTTTACAAGCAACATCAATCAGCCCTTTAGTTTCAGCTCAAAGAAATCAAATGAAAAAAAAATACCCCAATATGTCCTTTTGCCCTGGTGTCCCATTCAATCCCGATAGAAAGTTTTGGTGCGTAAAAGTAAGATTAAGTTTGGCAGGGAGACGCAGCGTATACAGGGGCTGCGGTAATTCACTCTAACCTCCCGGTTGCCACTTGAATAAGATCACGAAGCTCAGATCCCCCCCCCACGAAAAGGGGTACGAAGGGGAGAGTGGGCACGAGACCACTGCGGTATCGACAGAGGCATGCATTTGCTAAAATGATGATGAATATTTCATGCGGGACGAGGTTTCAGTGCTCTTCGGCGGATGTAAATAAGTGAAGAGCCTATGATATTTACCCCCAGTGTGAAAGATTCATGAGAGCCCGAGCTATTTAAAAGGCTAAACATGACATGGTGTTTACGCTGGGGTCAGACAGTCAGGGCGGACAGACAGAGGGCTCTCAGCTCTCATATGGAGATAGCATTACAGCCGAGGAGACAAAATATTGCTGCGGTCGCAGGGAGAGAGGCACGGGGCGATTCACATCCTTTTAAGGCGTCCTTGGGCCTGGTAATCGTTTTCAATCCCGGGAAGACCCCCGCGCGCGCCCGCTGCGGGAGGGCGATGTTGTAGTAATGCGGTTTACTGTAGCGCTGGGACTCGCCTCCGACGTGACCCCGAGTCCGACTCGGGACATTAGCGGCAGATGGCACGGATCGATCCCCACCCAGCCGAGATTCCGTTTTTATGGGCGTTACAGTACACGGCGACGCTGACCCCCTCTCTCTCTCTCTCTCTCGTGGGGATGAAATTAGTATTATTATCCGAGCGTGAGCGGTATCGTATGTTCATCGGGCCTGCTCTTCGCCTGGATGTTGGGTGCCAGCGGCCATTTCAGACGGCGCACTTCACGAGCCAAGCGCACGCAACCGCCGCGGTTAGCTTTTAGCGTCCCGGTTGCGCGTTTAGTACAGATTCCCCTGTTCTCCTTTACGAACCCGTGATATTTTCAGCGGAGAGGCTCTTCTGCACAGGGGACTCCGCTGCGGATGAGGACACGGACACGCCACCGCGAGCGCTGGCGTCCGAAGCGCTAGCTTTTCCGTCGTCAGGGTAGCGCCGGTTACCACATCGAGTCGGGAAAGGTGGGGGGAGGGGGGGCGGGGCAGGAGGAGTCATCGTTAAGGTCCTAGTAACCCCCGACTCATAAGAGAGGTCCGGGAGCTGCGGCCTGCAAAAAAAAAACATGCGTCGCGCGACTTCGCCAGAATGGGGAGAGTCCGAGCGAAGAGCAGGAATGTCGGGAAGCGGACGATAAAACTCCGTCTGGAAGGGGAAGCGGGGCGGGGGCCGGCATTACATCTTGATCAACAGATGACGGATAATGTGGGCCCTGCCCATCTTTCATGGGCCCTTGTTTGATGACAGAACATGGGACGCCGAACACATCCATTACCCGGGAAACCCCCCCAGGCAGGTGCATCAATAACGTTTGCACCCGGCCGAGAGGAGGACACTCCGCTCCGCCCGAGGGGTCTCTCCACGTACCACATCATTACAGCCCCCCATTCTTCATGTGAGCCCCACAAACAGAGCGCAGAGGCCAGTGTCCCCCCATACCCCCCCCCAACCCCCCCCCTCGCCCCACCGGAATTAACCCCTCCCATCCTCGGTAAGAGTGGCAGTGGGGGGGTGTATTCAGAGGTCTGTCTCTATGGCTCTGGTGTCCAGGCTCTGATATGATTTCTCCTTCACTCAGGAAACTTTAGAGAATATGAAGAAATGCACTCTGGGAAGGGTATCACTCATCCAGCTCCACAGTCTGAAAAAAAAACCACACAGAAAAAAAACTCTCAATGGCAAATCAGCAAAGCAGCAAAACTAAAAAATGTATTAAATATTTAGCCCAAATACGCAAACTCATGTAAAACCTACAAATCCTGGCTACAAGACCTGGACTTCTGCCCTTCTGCCCTTCTGACAGGACAGGACCCCTGATTTAATGCACTGGGACAGGACCCCTGATATAACACACTGGGACAGGACCCCTGATTTAATGTACTGGGACACAACCCCTGATTTAATGTACTGGGACACAACCCCTGATTTAACGCAGTGGTACAGGACCCCTGATTTAACGCACAGGGACAGGACCCCTGATTTAACGTACTGTCAAATCAGGGGTCCTGTGTGTGGCTGTGATGATTATTGTAGGTTTTTGACTGTGACAGTGTGTTAATGACATCGATGATATGGCTCTTTAACTGATGTCTCTCCAGTGAGCTGCCAATTAAACAGCAGCTTGCTAAAAGCTGCTCATATTAGAGTGTAAGCCCCTCCCCCTGCTCCCCACTGTCAAAATGATTGGTGGGTGTAAATCTTCAGCTTGTGATTGAATAAAAGTCAGGGCTGCGGTCCAGATGGCACGCTAATATACCGCGGCTATGTTCTTGATTTAATTCAGAATTAAAATCATCTTCTTCAGTGTCATTTGTGAATAAAAATTAAATGCCATTTAATGCTGATCTTTTGTTATGTTATGTGAGAGTCAGTCAGAATTCATGGTGAAACCTCCATTTTGTTGATTGAGATCCATGAAGGTTTTCACCCTTAAAATACCAAATTGATTCAGATACGCTTTTTTTTTAAATATCTGCAATAGCATTCGCTTTGACATTTGCATTCTTAGAAATTTGATTCTGAATATTTGTTCAGGTAAACTGTAAATATGAATGAAATGATACACTTTAACTGCATGTGAATTGTTCATTAATACATGGTATTATTGACGTTTTACTACTGCTGTTGTTTACATTCAGTTTGGAAAAAAAAGTACTGCTGTTTTAATAAATAATAATAATAATAATAATTATTATTATTATTATTATAAATAGTTTAATCTAAGGTTTTGGAGGTTTTTCCTAATATAAATGATCACTACTATAAAGTGCGCCTTCCATGTAAATAAGCTATCTGGAGGGTAGGCCCAACCCTAGGTCAACTATTTTCTGCTTAAGGGTCAGGCTGTAGATCCTTATCAATCTCATTATCCTCTTAATCCTCTGGCTGATTACAGCGGGGTGCCTGTTTTCAGAGATGAATGCCATCTCGATTTACTTCCTTCTCTGTGCCACCTACTCACCATACCCCTGTGACCTTGGTCAGATCATGAGATTTTACCGAAACCCTTTTCCTGTCTGTAGGCCTGTAGGACTCAAGTGTGGCAGGACCGTCCAGCTCCAGTTCTGAAGGCCTGGCAGGCTGGGGTAGATAGAGGGCAGGCTGAGACAGATAGATGGTACACTGGGGCAGGTAGAGGGCAGGCTGGTGCATATAGAGGGTAGGCTGGGGCAGATAGAGGGCAGGCTGGGGTAGATAGAGGGCAGGCTAGGGCAGATAGAGAGCAGGCTGGGGCAGATAGAGGGCAGGCTGGGGTAGATAGAGGGCAGGCTAGGGCAGATAGAGAGCAGGCTGGGGAAGATAGATGGTACACTGGGGCAGGCAGAGGGTAGGCTGGCGCAAGTGTTTATAAACAGAAGGCACAACAAACAATGCAAACACATAGACCGACCTCGGATTTATTAAATCTACTTGTAGGTATTGAAAGACTGTTAATTGCGTTTTGAATGATTAAATACTCTCATCAGCTCAGTTTTCAGTGTGTTTATTTAACGCTACCAGTTCTGCAAATTAATGACATTTTCTAAGCGATTTGTTCTCAGGTCTTCTCTAACGTTTTCTCTAACGTCCATTTATTGACATCTCAGAAGAAAAAAAGAACCCCACAAAAGGTAAGTGGGGCAGGGGGGGAGGGGGGGGGAATGGAAAAACAAGCTAGTAGCAAACAGATGAAAGCTTTGCATTGTGGGTAGGCGGTTCCCTTTTTATTCATTGTTTAAGAAGCGGGATGCACACAAGAGACGTTTTCATCCAAGCAGGGGAAGCGGTGACAGATTCTCCGTTTCTGACGCGGCCCAGCGTAATGGGAGAGCCCTCCAACACCTGGGACCGCTGGGGTTCATTCAAACTCCCGCTGCACCTCCCTCCCTCCCCGAACCTCTCTCTCTCTCTCTCTCTCTCTCCTCTTCTTTTTCTTCTTCTTCTTCTTCTCATGTCGTATTTATTCATTTATGTACAGCCGTGCCCATCTCACTGCTGAGAAACCTCGAGTGTCTTTTACACCACCCCCCCCCCCCCCACCTCCCCCCTATCCCATGAGAATAATTAAAAAACAAACTGGCACAAAATGTCCTCACATTAGCGCTCCACTGGGCTGTGTTCCAGAGAGCTGCGGAACGTTCCGGACCTTTCCCCGCCCCGGCTCTCCCACTGCTAATTATGACCTCGCGGGGCACTTCGTTTGACCCGTTTCACTCACTTCTTAATTAGACGCGCGACACACCGTGTCACTCTGAGCCGGCTGTGAGCACGGGACCTGTTTTGACCCTCTCACCGCAAAGTCATAAATACCGACTGTTGCAAAACAGCACAAATGTTATCATCTAATAAAAGTAAAAGACAGATTCACATTACAGTGAACGTGTTACATTCTCATGTTCATTACATTACATTACATTATAGGCATTTAGCAGACGCTCTTATCCAGAGCGACGTACAACAAGCTCAACAATGTTCAAGCAAACCAAAGCCACTACTCTGCTCAGTTTGAACCTTGATCCTGAACACATTCAATATGTTACCTGATGTTAAACTGATTTTGTAAATATGAGATAACATCACTAATATACAAACATTCATTTCAAAGGAAGGTAACTCTTAAAGCACTGATTAAGACCAACTAGACCTCACTACTTCAAGTCTGTTTAGTACCTACAGCTGCCAGTGGTTCTCTACTATTGCGTGAAAGTGAAGCCAATGGACTCTCTCAGTACAGCCCACTGTAGCAATCAAAGCAACTGCCCTTTTGATAGTTACAAATATCGTTAAACACTTTTTTCAAAATTTGATTTCTTTTTTTGGGAACTGTTGTGGGTTTGTCATATTTAAGGATGAGTAACACCGCCTCCTCGACTGAGATCCTTAGTCATTAACGTTACTCTTAAATACTTCGCTCTGTTTCAAAGCGGAGTTCATTGATAATTTGCGCCTGCATGTGCATAGACTAGGTGAGAACCCTGGCAGTGTCTAATCGTTACCTTTGTATGCAAATGCCATTAGTCCTGTTTAAAGTGTGCTTTCTTATTTAATTAATTAAAACAATCATCTATGAACTTTAAATTAGTCTGGTGTAAAATAATCTCTTTTTAGTCATTTAATAATTAGCAGCCAGTAAAGCTGCTGTATTAATTGCACTGATCTTTGCCTCAGGAGACGAAGGGGTGGGGGATTGGGGGGGGGGGACAGAAAGCTCTGCCATCACTGATTCCTCAAATAGACAATTCCCCAGAACTGAGAGAGAAAAAAGGGAATAAACTTTTTTTTTCTGTGTTCAGACACTAAATTACCCCCGGGAATCAAATGGAACCCTTAATTAGCCTCGCGCAGTGGTAAAATTGATTGAAAAGCAGCACATCAATTATTAAACGTAACAGTTTTTTCCCTCCCCAACGCACCCCCCTTTCTTGCGGAAGAAGAGAGTCTGAAATCGCTTGGGTGTTTCCTCTGAGTCCGAGGAATGATGAAGGCTTGCTCTGATGACGGGTTAGATTCTGCCTGGTTCAGCTCAACATGGAGCCCCTTAAACAAAGCTCCACAACAGGAGGAGACCAGGGGAGGGGAGAGGAAATCAGCCACCACCATCATCATCATCATCGCTATCATTGTCATCATCTTCACTATCATCATCTTCACCATCATCACCACCAACAGCATTCATCATCATCATCACTATCATCACCACCGCATCATCATCATCCTCATCATCATCATCACCACCATCATCATCATCCTCATCCTCATCCTATCATCACCATCATCCTCATCATCATCCCTATCATCACCACCACCACCACTATCATCATCATCATCCCTATCATCACCACCACCACCATCATCCTCATCATCATCACTATCATCACCACCACCACCACTATCATCCCTATCATCACCACCACTACCATCACCATCCTCATCATCACTATCATCACCATCAACATAATCATCATCATCATCATCCTCATCATCACTATCATCACCATCAACATAATCATCATCATCATCATCCTCATCATCACTATCATCACCATCAACATAATCATCATCATCTTCATCATCATCCCTATCATCACCATCATCACTAGCATCACCACCACATCATCACCACTGTTGTGTACTATGCAGTCTGTCTGTATTGTGCAAAACGCCTTTGTACAGTTAATTTTGCTCCTACTCTTCTTTGATTTTTTTACTCTATGATGGTTGTTGGGAGTAAATGCCTTGTTCAACGGTACATTCTGCACATAGGATCTATAGTATAAATTCCTCGCACAAGCGTGTATGTTCTGCACACGTGTGTGATCTATAGTATAAATTCCTCGCACAAGCGTGTATGTTCTGCACACGTGTGTGATCTATAGTATAAATTCCTCGCACAAGCGTGTATGTTCTGCACACGTGTGTGATCTATAGTATAAATTCCTCGCACAAGCGTGTACGTTCTGCACACGTGTGTGATCTATAGCTGGCTGTTACACATGCAGCAGTGGCAGTATTCGCGGGGCACGCCCGGGAGAGGCTTATGTGGGACTGCCCGCTTCGCGTCAACAGATAAAAATCTCAGACAGAGATCAATACACAGTTAAAAAAGAACATCCCAACTGTGCAGCACATGAGCCAAATTACTGTGTAACTGAAAAGTATAAATAGTGGTTCCTATGCATGGACAGACAGCTATAATACTGCACACTTATTGCCCCTTCAAAGTCTGAAGGCCGTAAATTCAGCCAATAGCGTCTCCCGGGAGGAGCCCCTCCCCCTTCCTCGCGCCAGAGCGCCAGGATCTGCCACAGTGATGCATTCTGGTCCGCTCTGCGGCCTGCGAGTCTCGCAGGGCAGCGTGCGATTGGTCGCGTGCCGTCACCCAGGGCTCGGGTCTGTCAGTCACCGGGGCTTTTTATCGACACCCAGTCCTCCAGTCAGCCTCGGCCTCTGCGGCCTGTCTGACCAGCAGTCTGGAGCTTCCATCTGGGCCCTTGAAGCAGATCAGCATAGCACTGGAGCTGAGAAACATCAGCAAAGCGTGCCGGCTAACCTGGGATCTCCTTTATCAAACCATCATACATGTTCTCCGCATAGTTGTGACTGAATGAAGCCAAGGCAAGCTTAGCTAAGCTAAGATAAACTAAGCTAAGATAAGATAAGATAAGCAAAAATAAGATAAGACAAGATAAGATAAGACAAGACCGACTTTATGGTCCCAAAGTGAATTTATCTTGGACAAACAATGCATGCTGTGCAACTGACACATTATATATTGTATGTATTTTAGAAGTCCACTTTGGCATAGCAATTGTGATGTAGCCTCTGACCTTCACAGTGGCCTGTGTAGTTGAATGATTAGTGAAAGGATCACAGAACATGAACAAACAGGAAGCTTCGGGGAGTAGTGCTGGATGTTGGACCTGAGCATCATTCCCCTCCAATGGGAGAGACAGCAGCATCTCCTGTTACCTCTGACAGTGAAAGTGAACTCTGTTGCTCTCTGTCTGGCTTGTATTCGTGTCACAGCTGAGATGTAACAGGAAAAGGAAGTAACATGATGAATTATTCCAGCTGGCCTGTGAATGTCTCTGCTGCATCCGGCATCTCTCCCTCTCTGCTGTATCTCTGCTGTATTGAACTCCAACAATTACAAGCTGCACGTTGGCAAACAAGATCGCCGCAGTCTTGTGTGGAGGGTGGGGGTTGGGGGGTAAGGTCTAGCATCAGTGTCAGTGCAGGAAACATATACAAGGAGCATGGTGAGCTGAATTTATGTTATTTTATAGTTTTGTATGGAGTTAGTCGCAAAGCGGGACTTCATGATGCGGTGTGGATGGTTTTCCTGAACATATTAAGTGATTACATGATGTAGATCAGTCATCCACTTTTTCCTTCTCCCTACTGACTCTTTTTCCCAGGCTGCACTGCAGGTTTTTTTTTTTTTTGCATTGTGTTGGACCAGCGAGAAAGAAATGCATTATGGGGGATGACCAGGAATTTGCACAGTAAAATGTCTTTTTGTTCCTTTTTAAGATGAATAACCACTGCATTTGTCCTATAGAAAGGCCAAAGGACAACATTTTAAAAACATTTAATGTGGGTAAAATCCTCCTTTAAGCTCAAAATACAAACAGGTACAACAGAGGTACAGTGTGACAGCTCAGAGACGTGCAAGCAAACTCAAACTGTCAAAATTTAAAATGTCTTGTAATGTCAGTTTTCTACCACAAGGAAATGTGCATATGCTAATGCAGGATTTAAGTGTGTTTAAGTATATTTACGCTGATATTGCATTCACAGTGTATAGCGTTGCACAGTACTATAATTTCAAGATTTAGATAAAACTGTGTTGAAAAGAAGCTGAGTTTTGTCTACTGATGCTAATAGAACATTTTGATAATTTATTAATACATTTTCTATTATTTTACTTAAATATACAGCTATTTTGCATTACAGCTATACTGGTGAACATTAAAAGCCATTCTGCTATTAATAGTCTAATAGTCACATAGTCACAGACTTAACACATTCCCAGTATTAATATTATAAAGTAGTATTCTACAGCCAGGTTGTACAAAGGGACACAGCTATTGTTTGTTAAATGGATTTAAAGGTAACTCATCGGCTTAGTGATTTAGGCAGCTAGGTGTGCTGAAAATGCAAAAAATGGTGATGTGACTGACTTTACCAGCAATGCAAAATCAAATTATATTAACTTCTGGAGCAAGCAATACATACTTTGTACTTATTTTTCCATTTTTAGTTAGGTAGCTAGATGGCTTCATTTTTGACCCACCATTGGAAGGTAGGAATACTGAAAATGACTCTAGCCTGGGCTAGTCTCATTAAGGAATAAGACCTGACAGGGCATGTTGTGATAAAGTAAATATGTCCGTATGCGTCTTTGGCATTTTTTTATTTTTGTATTATTATAAATATTATTTCTGTGTAGAATTACATTTACATGCTATGAGTATGCATGTTACAGACATGCATAATTTACATTCTGCATTTCTGAATGCAACATTTTCCAAGGTCATAATAATAATGATGATGATGATACCATTATTATTATTATTATTATTATTATTATCGTTATTATTATCATTATTATTACTATTACAAGGAATTTTCTGTTGCACCTTTCATACAAAAGCCAAAGTACTTTAAGAGTTTGCACACAATAAAAGAGTGATAAAACACCTTTAACACCCCCCAACCCCCCCTCCCCCGACAGCCCTTCTCTCAGGCTTCCATCAGACTCATCACCCACCCCAGGCTACACTTTACCACACAATAACTCCTCTCTGTATAATGCGCATTCTGTGAAAGATTGCTTCACTCATCAATCTCGCGCCGTACTATTTTACCTGAACTGTAACTGAGCGCTTTCTGTTGTGCGGCGCTGAATCCGGCCTCGCGCTCCGTACGGTGCTTTCATGTCCACTTCACCTGCAATGCTTGCTCTCCTTTCAGGTGTAGAAGGTGACGAGGTTACAATAATGACGGCTTTTCCCGTCTCAGTTACTCTAATGGATTTCCGTTTCTTATTTTGGCACCTTTCCACTTGTTTTGTTTGCTTTTATTGGACTTCAAATTGGCAATCAATTTGTTATTCCTACTTAAGGTACAGGATCAAACGGCAGAGAGTGGGAAATGCATCTGTCAGGCTGCACTGCTAGAAATGTGATCACACATTGCGGACATCAAGCGGCGGCTGCTCATAAAACCCTGCCTAATTCTCCATCAAAGGTACTAATTAGGAAAACAGCATTAATCTGTTTAATTGCTTTAATTAACATGCCAATGATGAGAGCAGTAAAATCACAGCACACAACGCAGATGTTAGATCGTGCTTGATCAGCCGTTTACTGCTGCCACCTTGTGGTACTTAAATGCATCGCAACTATCCAGTAACAGGCATAAAGAATTGGCAAAGGAACTTTTCATTTGAGATTGTATTAATTGACCACTTAAACATGCCATTCATGAAAGAAAGACACTTTATATTATCAAAGAAACAAACTAATCTCGAATTCCTAACTGAATTTTCCAACATGTGACAGAACTCTATGGTCAGAACATTTTTTTTGTTTCTCTGTCATCGGAAACCCAAATTCAGCCAAATCTCCAGAAATAAACGACCAAAAATCCAAAAGAGTCGCCTGTCGACATTCCTCAGACGCCGTATCATCATGGGTGACTGGCTGGGTCTCGGAGTCCCCCGGTAGCCGGGGCATTGTGGTTCCCTTGCAGTGAGTGGAAAACTCATTTGGGACTAATTAAGTTTTGCTGGCCCACCTGCTCCGGTTACTCAGACTCAGCCAAGCCAAAGTACTGGTAAAATGCCTCTAAATGACACTCAACACTCCACCGCGGACAAGTCAGAGGGCCGAGCACAAAAGGGTGCGCTGAGGCGTTTGCGGTTCTCCCAGGGTCACGTATAGGTTATGACAATGTTTTAATTAGGAGCTATGACTTATACATGACGCCATTCCTTATGTACAAAAAAAATGGACAAAAGCTCTTTTACAGAAGTTCAGTCAAGAAAGAAGACACTTTCTCTGGCTTTTGTGCAGTCATGAATCGATCTGCCAATAATTTATTAATATCGTTCACTACTTCACAAGGCCAGGAAATAAAATCTTTCTTAAAATTAAAATGTTGTGTGTGTGTGTGTGTGTGTGCGTGTGTGTGTAGGCTACATACATATGTATATGTAAGTATAAAACGCGCGTGTGTGTCACTGGTATATGTGTGTTAATCATTTAGCCCGTCTTAAATCTCTGATATGAATATACTGGTAGAAACAACGACTTTAAGATCGATATAGCATAATCAGATTACGATTTTGGGGAATAGTATGTGTAGGTCTATATTAACTTTTTTTTTTTAATTGACGAACCGTTCCATACATTATGTACAGTGCATAGTGTTGGTGCACAGACAACCTCAAAAAAGTGTTTATATTTTTTCACAATTGATTTGCAAATTTAAACACTCTTTTTTTTCTAAAACTAATTTTTAAGCTTTAATATGGGAATTTAAGTCCTCAATAAATAAAAGTCCTATTTAAATCTGAGTATTATAGTTTTATAAGTATTATAATTTCTGTTCATACTTGTCCTCGACCTACTCACCGATAATTACTTCCTGCAAACCGAACCAATTCTTACAAACCGATGTGAATTCAGATCTTGCAAGTCGCAGGATGCGTTCAAATCAGTCAACTTTTTTACAGCCAGGGCAATTTGGGAAGGTCTTCGATGGCTTTTTACGCACAAACGTTGTTCGTTTATTTTAGCACAAAATGGTACATTTGTTTGCGTATCTACTGAGAGTATGTACTAGTGTAATATCTTTACTATTCTTTCACTTTTCAACAAAATGTCACCAGGTTTTCACCCACGTATTGATGGTATACCGTGAACGTGAAGCAAAAGTTTTCCAGCCGACTAGGACATAGTCAGACGGTATCAAGGTAATACCTGAGCTATATTGGAGCTAACCTAGTCCGCCAAAACATTTCTCCACCTAGGCCTAGATGTCCACCGCGCTGTCCCGTCTAGATTCGGGCTTGTGCTTAACGGTTAGACTACTGTTTCACATAGACTGAAAACAGAATGTATGCTCTACATGTATAAGATATCTGAAAGATTATCACTATTCAATAATTTAATACGATATAATAACATATCCTATAGCTTACATGGTCCTTTATACTGAAAGCTTTAAATGTAAAACAAAACAATTTCCAGGCCATCGAGAATGCGGAAAATTAGTTAAATACAAATGAGCCTTCTTTGCATGTCATAAGTCATTCATCATACAGTCAAACACATAAACATATAATTTAAATGTCAATACGGGTATCCTTTTTTGTTTAAAAAAATGAGAGCGTACCAGAATACAAAGATTTAAAAATATTCTAAAATCCGGAAGTCTATATCACGAAAAACGGTATTATAAAAAAACACATTACAAGGCCACTTTAAAACTGAGTTCATTTATGCAAATAAAATATGTCCATGGGAGCAAATCGGGAAGCTAATCCTATATTATTATTATTATTATTATTATTATTATTATTATTATTACACAAATGTGTAGATAACCGAACAGAAACCCCATAAACCAGCAGCCCCCGAGCTCCATGCATTCTCAACTTTCCCGGCAAATTTACTAGATGCTCTCTTAATTTCTGCTTCTGACTTCCGGTAGGTAACACGCCAGGTAATTCCCTGCCAAAGATGCGCAACATCTGTACAATAAGGACGGAGGATACCTAGCGAACATGAACCCGAGAGGTAAATTGGAGAGGTTAACAGGTTCGCGAACAATGCATGTCTTGCGCAGTTTTCACAATTAGTAGTAGCAGTTAGGACCCCTGTTAACAGACTAAAGGCTATAAATCTGAAGAAAAAAATTCCCCGAGGGCATACGCGTATGGATAACATATGAACGAATTTAATTACGATGCAATAACAATGAACCTTTTAACAGCCCACTTTTTATGTCTTTACGGAACCCATCATTTGTAGCGGAAGAAAAATGGCTAGTACACGAATATTTTAGTTAGCTATAACATGAACCAAAATTAGGAGCCAAAAATGTTCATACACACATGTTTTATGTTGAGAAAATTTCCATTATAATATACATAACAATATAATAGCCCGATATGCACCAATGCGTATAAAATGCATGCATTTGCCGAGGAACAAATGCATTTAACTTTAACATTCAGATGACTAATTAAGGCGAAACAGTTGTTGTATTACATTTACACCTTAGCGATCTGCAGTTTGACAGTCAATGAGGCTTTGGCTAATTTTTCAGGTTTGTCTCCCGTCTTGTTTTTGTTGATGTAAAGTTTAAGTTTTCTCTTCATGCATCATTGGATTTTTTAAAATGAAAAACCGAATATAACTGTGTTTTGCCCTAGCCGAACCTTGGCTGCATTGCATTTTAGAATTGTAGGCCTATGATGGTAGTTTCAATTATTTAAAATGAAACACCTTTGTAGCTTAGGCCATTTGCCGTAAATTCTGTTACCTTCAATACCCTAATTATTAGCTGTTTAGTCGGGCGCCACACTGACTAAAATCATGTTCCGTGTTTTTCTTATTGTCTATGCTTGTATTTGTTTATATGAGCTCATTTTAGGAATCTAATTTAAACATGAATCGGTCTGCATTATGATTCATTGTTGCCTATTAAGCGTTTTCAGATAATAACCCTGGGCAAAACAAACTGTTAAAGCAGTCCAAGTGCTTTATTGCTACATAGTGATAATACATAGCAATTCAACCATAAGCAAGCAGATATTTAGGTCCACAAAGGATGGAAAAGTTTTAAAGAGCTTTAAATTGCTCATTTTAAATCTTTTGTCTCCCCCTAGTGGACCAAGTTACATAGCGCAGTCCATTCATTAAAATGATGATGACTGATGAGCTTTTTTGATGTTGTTGTCACGTAGGCTGCACTCTATAGGCGTTTGCGCTAGTTTATGAAAGCAATGAGAGGTAAAACAAGGTCAAATGACTCCACGTCAGGCTGGAGTGTACCAACACATGCAGCATATATTCGCACATCTGCTCCTTGTTGCTGCAGAAATGGATACGAATTATATTGCGCCTCCGTAACTTTAAATTTGCAGTTAGCTGCTCCGATCACCTGTATGTGCTGGTTACCGGAGGCCAGCAAACAGACGTAGCGGCGGAAGAGAACAACGCGCACTTTGACACAAACCAACGACTGTGTGTAACATAGGTCTAAACGAAGATTAATCAAGTATATAAACTTCTTTAAAAACCAAAATGCACTTTGTAAATGCATATGTTTCTTAAATATATACACCATTTGAAAGTCATATAATCTCGCTTGTTAGATTTATATATGCAATAATTATTGGCTAGAACTTCATCGAGTCCCATTCATTTTGAACTGGCTCTCTCCTGCACTCTAGTGGTAAAAATAAACAAAACAGTGGAATCCGTCCTTCGCATTAAGTCCGCGTGGCCCATCCATAATCTGTAACGGTGCCACAAGAAGAGTTACCAAGCAACCCCTCAGTATGTTTTTAAGGTGTAAATTATGCATGCAATCAATTCATCTGCATATAGTGTTAGTGTGTGGCTGGCCTACAACTGCATGTATGTGTCAGTGATTATGTGATGTTGAGGATTGGCACTGTAACATGTATAGCATTATTTATATATAAATATATATATATATATATATATATATATATATATACACACATATACTTCAGAATTCACTATGATTAGCTAATTTAGCATTTAAACCTGATTTGATAACTGTGGCTGTATGTACGTGTGTGCGTGAGCACGTGTGCATCTGTGTGTGTGTGTGTGTCTGTGTGTGTGTGTCTAAGCAGTCATTTTTATCTCAAAGAAACTCAAAGAGGAGCTCTTATCATTTATGTATTTAATTTATTTCATTTATCTTTTGAATATAAATTTCAGACAACAGAAAAAAAATGACTAAACCAAACCGCTACTAAATCATACAAATAATTATAAAAGAACATAAAAATGCAAATTTCAGCATTCAGCATTGATTTACCTTTATGCGTGAGAACATAACCCAGCCGATCACAGAATCGAACACACCCATGAAGATGAACTCGGACACTTTTCGCCAAACACCCACTCAAGGTTACAAACTGAAATGAGGTACAGGCAAACATTTCATTTAAAAGAAAAATGTCCTTCCATCTACACTTCATTGGCAACGTTACAACGACAGTCGAGAAAAACCGCTCTTGAACGCGAGCCTTTCCTTTACTACGCTTGCTTCGCTGTGCCACGCTCAGGCGCACTCGGGCTCAACCAAGAGATTCACAATCGGTGCGTTTATGGATCCAATAATATTGATTATCATCGGTGCTGATGTCATGGTGTCATTCAGATGGTAGCATCCGAATGCCACTCTACTCCATTCAATGATTTGATTTTGTGTTTTTTTTTTTTTTTTTTGAGTATATATAAAAATATTATTGGCCACATTACAGTCAAAATGCACTGGATTGGCAGTTTGTTCGACGGTAACACGGTGTGTGTGGAATGTGCGGGGATCAAACGTGTGGCGTTTAGATTGTCCAGCGTTGTGTTGTTTTCAGCCAGGGACTTCGTCCACACTGTGCATTTGTACTGCGGCACGACAAACGTTTCCTCGCCGTGAAAATGCGGAAATCAGTGTGAACAGGCAAAAGGCCAGGGATCAGCTAAAAAAAAAACGCAGTGTGCACACAAAGAGACAGAGACATAGACACACACACACACACGTGCACATACAATCTCACACAAACCCACACACACACACACACACACACGATGGCATCTTTGTCATCTCCAGTGACTCAACAACATGTGGTACAGCCAGTGGTGTACATTTATAAAAAACAGTAATAATAATGTGTAAATTGGAGTATACTCTTTTAGAAAACAGTAATAATGTGTAAATAGGGATATACTCTTATAGAAAACAGAAATAATAACGTATAAATTAATGGGCGCTCAAATTCCGAGAACAAACAAAATGATCAACAGCTTTAAAAATCCTGCTTCGCTTCCAACTTTAAAACAATGGCAGCTGATTAGACAATCACACCCCACTACCCTCACGACAGGTGGAGAAAATGGTTTTAAGACATATTTGTTGGTGGCCATTTATGCACCAATCTATCGCCTGTGATACCCCTGTAAAGACGCACAGTGGCTTTCTAAATGTGGGCTGTCACCAAATCATTTCATGGCTTCAAAAACACATCCTAGCAAATGGGTTCAGATTCCACCTTAGCACAACTGCTTCACACACACACACGTCGACTTTCACAAAGGCTACAAACACAGTGAAACTGCGCAACAAGTAGCCAAAGACTTTCCATTCTCTCTACAGACAGACCCACTATGGACACTCTACAGACACTTTCTGCGGACACTCTCTACAGACAGACACTCTCTACAGACAGACTCTCTCTACAGACAGACTCTCTCTACAGACAGACTTCTCACACCACCACCATTTGCTTTCCAGCTGAATGCTGTGGAAATGACTGAAAATGGCCGCAAAGCAAAACAGAAACCTCAGATGAATGAGACAATATGCGACATCGCAGCAGCACAAGCTGTCTGCGTTTACTAAAGTCCCAGTTTAAAAATTTGGGGGCAAAATTTTTTTTTTAAATCCACACATGCGCATAAAACAGGGCTCATTCCAACTGCTTATTTCACCTCGTTGCATCCTTCCCTCGCGTCCTTAGCCCCGCCCAGCGGGGGACAGGAGGAAAGGACGCGAAGACGGAGGAATCGAGGAAATGTGCATTAGGCGAACGGAACGTCATAGTTCAGTCGAGCGACGGTCTGAAGCCACATCAGTTAGTGATGTGGAGAGGTGGATCCACAGGTCAGTCGTTTACACCTCACACGTCCCAAAAAATACTTTGCAAAGGGTGCACTCGTATATCCTCACTGGAGCATCCTCCAGGAGCCTCCTCGCTCCTTCAAGGAGCATTCACAGTAATGGGGTTGGAATGCCCGTAAAGATGGCGGACCTCAGTCGATTTCCAGGCCAGGCGAGGACAGAGGAGGCCAAGGCGGATAAAATAAGCATCTGGAATGAGCCCACAGTCTCGCGCCTCGCCCGTCAGCACTCCCCGGCCACTCTCAGGTGAAATGGGGAAACAACAGGTCCAATCCAGTGCTCATCAATTCACATCCCAAAACAGACAGCACATCTCACCAAACACCTGTCCAAACGGGTTTCCTTCTCTGTGGCTCTTAAAGATACTCAGAGGTCCTGTTCGGTAACTCTGGGATATATAGCAGGTCCATCAGGGCCAATCAGGACACAGGATAGAGACAGTGCTGCTGCTGCAACTGCAACCCATAATAACCCCCTTCAGGGGGGAAGGACATTTACGTAACGCTTGACTCCAATGATAACGTTCTCTCCTTTTCCTTTTTTAAAAGTAATCTGTCTTGTACATTATATTATCACAATACAAATGAGGTATGTGCTAACTTGGGTTGTGTAAAAAAAATTTTTTTTTTTAAAGAAATAGAAAACATAAATAGAAATAAAAACATAAACCGCTCCAAACAGCACTTGCTCAACAAACAGGACAGGTGGAGGGCAGACTAAATAAATGTGTGCACCTACACCACCAAATCTAACCTGCTCCAATATGAACCATCTTCCATTTCTCTGCCACCCCCCAGAAACCCCCCCTCCTCCCTCCCCCTTGCCATACAGCCAATGGGCCCCACAGTAGCCTGACCATATTGGGCTAGTCTGTGAGCCAGGGACACTGAGAGGGAGGGGGGAAGGGAGCAGTCCGCATGGCTACAGCATGTTGATGCCCTCTGGGAGGGGGGGAGTGGGCGTGGCTAGAGCATGGTGATGCACTGGGAGGGGGGAGTGGGCGTGGCTAGAGCATGGTGATGCACTGGGAGGGGGGAGTGGGCGTGGCTAGAGCATGGTGATGCACTGGGAGGGGGGGAGTGGGCGTGGCTATGGCATGGTGATGCTCGAGGAGGGGGGTGTGGGCGTGGCTACAGCATGGCGATGCTCGAGGAGGGGGGAGTGGGCGTGGCTACAGCATGGCGATGCTCTCAGGTAGCAGTGGAGTGGGCGTGGCTACAGCATGGCGATGCTCTCAGGTAGCAGTGGAGTGGGCGTGGCTACAGCATGGCGATGCTCTCAGGTAGCAGTGGAGTGGGCGTGGCTACAGCATGGCGATGCTCTCAGGTAGCAGTGGAGTGGGCGTGGCTACAGCATGGCGATGCTCTCTGGGTTGCAGTTGAGGTGGGTGGAGGTGCTGCTCCCGCCAGGCGACTTCAGGCTCTTGGTGCCGCTGCCCAAGGTCCCGCCCCTGCCCGCCCCGCCCCCAATGATGACGCCTGCCCCCCGGTGTCGGGTGTGCTGCAGGGCCACCATCATCGTGTCGTTGTTGACGGCGCCAAACTCGTAGGTGAAGGTCCCGTAGAAGACGAGGATGTCGACGGTGAACACCCACTCGCAGACGGCCGCCGCGTGCTGCAGCACGAAGCTCTCGTGGATGAAGAAGACGCCGCCCGGTCAGGTTAAGGAAAAACTCAAAACCTGCGTCTGACCCTAACCACAACGCTAACCGCAACCCCATAACCCAAGCGATGACCGCTTTGGCTCTGCAGCAGCAAATCAGTTTTGAAATTACCTTTCCAACAGAATCCCATGTGTAATTGTGGACGGGCATAAGTCCCCTTTCCTGGAAATAACAAAAGGAGTCCCTCAAGGTTCCATCCCCGGTCCTGCATCATTTACCATTTATATCAATGCTCCCTCGTGTTTTAATTTATCCATGTTTTTATCGATCGTGATATCCACTTACACGCTGATGACACAGCTCTTCACTGATGCGCCCCCGCTCTGCGTCCAGGTCTTGGAGGTTTCAGAATGCTTTTAATTATGTTCGGTCTGCACTTGAGGATGTGCACCTGGTCCTCAACGCAAGCAAAACTACAGCGCCCTCAGAAAGTATGGTAATGGTAAAAATGTATTTAAGGCGACTGAATTTGAGATCAAAAGGTGAATGTAAGCCGAAGTACAGGCGATCAGTTTTTACTTCATGGTACTTACATGCGTATATGGTTTACCATTTCACAGAAACAGCTGTTGTGTTGAGTCCCCCCATTTTCAGTTATTTTATTTGTAGTTATTGCATTTAAGGGCTATGCAACCAAATATTACACCACCGCTCTGATTTACTTTTAAGTTCTGTCCTAAGTTCTTAATGAAATTTACTGTTCTTGCAGCTCACGGATTAGTTGTTTTTCAGCCACAGTCAGTTCTCTGGTCTTCATGACGGTGTATGCCTTCTGACTCCAAATGCTATCTCTACAGTCAAAAGCAAAGGCCAAAGACTAGACACTCACTGCCCTTTTATGTGTGAACAATACAGGAAAAAGGAAACACCTGAGCAACAGTTAACACCTGTTAGTCGTCCCTTAACTTACTTTTACACAGCTGAAAATGGGGCAACACAAAACAGCTGTTTCTGTAAAATGGTACACATAGGCAAGCATATACCAAGCAACAAAAGCTGAATGTCTGTAATTTTGTCCCATATTCATCTTTTGATCTCAAATCTAAATGCCTTAATTATGCAGCAAAAAAAAACTAATTTCACTTGACCACTACCATACTTCTGGAGAGCACTCTAAATGTCTACTTGGTCTAATTCCCACTTTTTGGATGAATTGAAAAATCATCACATTTGATAGCAAGTGCCCTCAAAGATAATCTTCCTGTAAATACCTTGAGATCTGGCTTGATGATAGACTTAAAACAGCATATTTTACATACATAAACTAATTAAGAATTTGAAAATAAAGTTAGACCTCTATTTGAGAAATCAACGACCCTCATCCTGCCACTGACCCCTAACCGTAGCTCTAACCCCCTGCCCTGCCTACACACACCCAGGCTCCGAGGGCTCCATAACCTGTTAAAGAGGGAATGTTTTACTTTGCGGCAAAGCATTCCAGCTGCTCCGCCCCCTGCTGGTCGCATCACAGCCAAACGCCCCGCCCACCACCCCCCCTCCCCCCGCCCCCCCACTCGACAGGATACTGAGGACCAGGGAGATGAGGGCCCCGGCGGCCAGGGCCACGCGGACGTGCGCCATCCAGTAGTCGAGCGCACTGATGGCCACGCGGTACGTCAGCACGCACTGCAGGCACACGAAGAGCAGCCCGGCGGGGAAGGCCACGCCCGCCCCCACGTAGTGCAGCGTTTTGGCATGGTCCACCTGGGGGGGAGGGGGGGGAGGGGGGTGTGAGTGCCAACATACCAAACGTATTATTTACAGTGAGAATCTTTCTTGGAGTCGATTTTATGAGAAAAAATTAAATGAAAAAAATAATTAGGATTCGGCTCCAATTCCCACGTCAAATTTGGAATGGCCAATCGTCTGCGACCGTAGCCGTGTTCATTCTGCGAACCCCACTGCCAATTCGGGAGAATGAACACTATAAAATAACACTTACTGAAGTAACTGTCAACGCAGGCAGAGGTCTTCTTCATTTGTTTTGCCGGTAAAGAGTAGCCTACCGCTTGTTAAACGTTTAGATTTTCTGGAACTTTCCTCTTACCATTTGTGTAGGCTAATGAATCCCTTAATGTTACAAATATCTGAAATGGTCAGACGCAATGATATTCACAATGATAATGTGTGTGCGCGCGTGTGCGCGCATGTGTGTGTGTTTGTGTGTGTGCATATGTGTGTGTGTGTATGTGCGAGTGTATGTCTGTGTGCGTGCGTGCGTGCGTGCGTGCGTGCGTGTGTGTGTGTGTATAAACTCCTCCCTCCCACCCTTACCTGGAAGTTCCCCACCATGACCAGGCCCAAGGCGTTGGTGCAGCCGGACACCAGAGCGCTGGTGTTAGTCCAGCAGCAATGACTGTGTTCAATCACCTGGGCATAGCGGAGCAGGCAAACCATCACCACTGGGGGGAGGGAGAGAGACAGAGAGAGGGTGAGGGAGAGAGAGGGCGAGAGAGAGAGGGCGAGAGAGAGAGAGAGGGAGGGAGGGAGGGAGGGAGAATGAGAGATGGGAGGCATTCCAGCATACACTTCCGACGGAATCTCAATTAAAAAATGAATTAACAAAAAAAAAAGTTTTAAAAAATCTTTAAAATGGAAAAACAAACTCCCAAAAAATTTCATGAAATGGAAATAACAAATACTGTAGCATTTAGCACATGCTCTTATCTGTGCTGTGCTAAAATACTGAGCTATGCCATAAGTGCAGAGCTGTGCTAAAGTACTGAGCTATGCTAAGGTAGTTTACTGTGCTAAAGTACTGAGCTATGCTAAGGTAGTTTACTGTGCTAAAGTACTGAGCTATGCTAAGGTAGTTTACTGTGTTAAAGTACTGAGCTATGCTAAGGCAGTTCTCTGTGCTAAAGTACTGAGCTATGCTAAGGCAGTTCTCTGTGCTAAAGTACTGAGCTACGCTAAGAGTTTCTGTGCTAAGTACGAGCTACGCTAAGCAGTCTGTGCTAAAGTACTGAGCTATGCTAAGGCAGTTCTCTGTGCTAAGACTAGCTATGCTAAGGAGTACTTGTGCTAAAGTACTGAGCTACTAGGAGTTCTCTGTGCTAAAGTACTGAGCTATGCTAAGGCAGTTCTCTGTGCTAAAGTACTGAGCTACGCTAAGGCAGTTCTCTGTGCTAAAGTACTGAGCTACGCTAAGGCAGTTCTCTGTGCTAAAGTACTGAGCTATGCTAAGGCAGTTCTCTGTGCTAAAGTACTGAGCTATGCTAAGGCAGTTCTCTGTGCTAAAGTACTGAGCTACGCTAAGGCAGTTCTCTGTGCTAAGATGGTATCTGAGCTCAGTGAAGCTGAGAGGCAGTTCTCTGTGCTAAAGTACTGAGCTATGCTAAGGCAGTTCTCTGTGCTAAAGTACTGAGCTACGCTAAAGCTACTGCTTTGTCAGAGTATGGAATTGCCTCAGGGACAGCTGGAGATCGCTCTGCCTTTCACTGACAAGCAAGATCGCCTCCCACAGAGTGCCGCAATTAAGGACGCACAATAATGCCAACACTTAGATCGGGAAACACTTCCTCGCCAATTCTTCCCGGAGAACCCCCCGCGTCCAGGCGTTTAGCGCCGGATGACTCCCGAGGCGAAGGGGGCGGGACTCACCCATGAATGCTCCCACATTACCGATCAGGCTGAACAAACAGCTCTCCGGGGGGAAGGATCCGCACTTACTGCAGAACACAAGCACAAAAACCACAAGGCCTTCAATAACACAGCTGCATTAAATAACCCTCGATAACACACCTGCATTACAGAGACAATTTAATTAATGCACTTTTAAAAATAGTACCACAAATGTATTATGCATTCTGATTTCCTATTGTTACAAGCATTGCAATTAATATTTAAATAACAGTAGTAACAATGACAATAGATTTTCTTCACACAATGCTTTTCATACACCGATACACTGCTGCACCTGCCACATATGGTATAAATCGAGACAAAAAGACACCTGTGAAAGTCGTGAAGCCGATGCTCTAATCCAGATGAACTTACATATCTTTCTCAGTTTTACAGTATATCCTTTTATACAGCGGGATATTTTGCTGATTCAGGTTCCTTGCTCAGAGGTACTTCAGCAGTGTCCTACATGGGGATCGAACCCTTAACCTTTAGGTTACCAGCCCAGTTCCATAACCATTACACCACACCTCAGATGACCCAATGTCTGAACCAAACAGAGACGGACAGCCCCGAATGGACAGACAGACACCAACAGGAGGTGGGAGAAGGCGCTGATGTGACAGAGGTGAATGCAGGTAAGAGGTCGGCGCAGGTATGAGGTGAGCACAGGTATGAGGAGAGAGCAGGTATGAGGTTAGCGCAAGTATGAGGTGTGTGCAGGTATGAGGTGAGTGCAGGTATGAGGTCAGTGCAGGTATGAGGTCGGCGCAGGTATGAGGTCGGCGCAGGTATGAGGTGTGTGCAGGTATGAGGTTGGCGCAGGTATGAGGTCGGCGCAGGTATGAGGTGAGCGCAGGTATGAGGTGAGCGCAGGTAAGAGGTGAGCGCAGGTATGAGGTCAGCGCAGGTATGAGGTCAGCGCAGGTATGAGGTGTGTGCAGGTATGAGGTCAGTGCAGGTATAAGGTGAGTGCAGGTATGAGGTCAGCGCAGGTATAAGGTGAGCACAGGTATGAGGTCAGCGCAGGTATGAGGTGAGCGCAGGTATGAGGTGTGTGCAGGTATGAGGTCAGTGCAGGTATGAGGTCAGCGCAGGTATGAGGTGAGCGCAGGTAAGAGGGTGAGCGCAGGTATAAGGTGAGTGCAGGTATGAGGTCAGCGCAGGTATAAGGTGAGCACAGGTATGAGGTGAGCGCAGGTATGAGGTCAGCGCAGGTATGAGGTCAGCGCAGGTATGAGGTCAGCGCAGGTATGAGGTCAGCACAGGTATGAGGTCAGCGCAGGTATGAGGTCAGCGCAGGTATGAGGTGTGTGCAGGTATGAGGTCAGCGCAGGTATAAGGTGAGCGCAGGTATGAGGTGAGCGCAGGTATGAGCTCAGCCGCAGGGCCATGCGCTAACTGAAAGGCAGCGGGATGCTAAGGCGTGCTAGCGAGCCAGTCAGACCTGATGAGGGGAATGTCCTGTAGGGTGCAGCATGTTTTGGGGAAGCCCGGCTTGGCCGTCTCCTCTGTGCACGTCACGTTGTAGGTCCTGCGCACAGCCAGCAAAAACAGGCACTCGTAAGCCTTAAAGGGACAGTACTTACACAAATTCTTCTGTAGATGGGATCTGAGAAACATAACAGAATTTTGAAATACTCTTTAAAGGGAACCCTGACTGTTAAGACTTGTAGGGCTTAATATGTTGTAAATTCCCTCAACTGTGGAAATATGTTGTAAAAACCACTCAAAAAATTTCAGTTATTAAAAAAACAGAAGTCTTTAATAGAAATTTTGACCAATGGAGATCGCCATTATGTTAGACACGCAATGCACTTAGGGTAGATGAGGTAAAATGGTTGCAGTGGAAGTTAACCGAGTTGTTTTGTCCAGCAGTTGCGGTTATTAATTATGTTATTTCCCTAGCTAGCTACAACAAGCTCTATCTCTCTCTCATTCTGTAGATCAGTAGCTAGCTAGCTAGAGAAATAAACAGGTTGGTAGCAAAAAAGAGGGCTAGTTAGACCGTTCTGAATACGTATAGCCTTCCTACACTCAGTAAGTCCTCTGTCTGTCACACGCAGGAGTACATGAATATACAATATTTGTTTATTTACTCCTGTGTATGTTAATTCGTGAGAAGGACAGCTAACTAGACTATTGTGAATAGCCTACACCCAGTCATTCCTCTGTCACACACATGTATTATCATTAGGGAATATGCATTTAAAGGAGGTGTTATCACCGATTTAAGATTTAAGATTTAAGGATGCGGATCAACAATTACGTTACGCTGTTTAAATTAATGACGGTCATGTACACGTTTCAGTTTCACCAAAAGCGATAGTTTGATCCGTATGGTCAAGTGACATCGAACAGCTGCTGCTAGAAAGCGGAGCTCTAGCTCTGAAACTTTTCCGTCTTTGTTAGCGCAGGCGAGCAGTTGCTGCACAGACACCATCTCTTATACACTACTCTCGACTCCTCTGGCCCCCGATCTTCATCGTTTTTATTTATTTGATGAGGCTGTCCTCGGTGCTTTCCTGCTGAGTAGTGTCCCGCTCTGGCTCGAATCGAAAAGCCTGACCAGAAGACATTTTCAATGCCGCTCAATGGACAAGAGCCATGAACAGGAGACCCGTGCAACCATTTGACGTCAGAGTGCATTGTGACGGTAATAACAATGGCGACCTACGAGTCGATTTTTATTTTATTTTAAATAACCAAAATCTTTTATACGGTTTTTATGACATGTTTATATAATTGAAGGCATTTGGACCATTTTAAGGCCTAAGTGTCTTAACAGTCGGGGTTCCCTTTAAGATTATGACATCACATCTCAGCTTTTATTGTGTAAACCAAAATACTAGCATTTTAAACTTTAACATTAGTGTATTAAAGTACTCCTGTTTCTTTTGCCAGAAATCTTTGAATATAAAATTCAGAAACTCTTGCAGCAATACCAAACATCCCAATTTATGTGCAATCCAGTTTGAATTGGACCAATACAAAAGTATTTATAAGCGGTTTCTGTTGAAGCTGACAATAATTATCATTGTTAATCATTCCTTTTGATTCCTTCCAGGAATAATAGCTATAAACACAGAGACGACACCAGTCTACGCATGCAACACAAAGTAACGCTGCCGGTCTTACCAGTTCTCTACAGGACAAACGTGATGATTCATCACTGCCATAGCGTAACTGCAAGACATCATAATACACGCCTCATATTCAGCAGTTAGCACAGCAAAAACCAGTTTCAATACATTTCAGGTACAATGCTACGCTCCCCTGGGACTTACCAAATGACTAATTCATTTTGAACTTAAATACTATACTAAAGACACTGTATAGCCTAATATACAACATAAAATTATTATCTAACCGTTTTAGAAGAGCTCCAGACCCTACCACTTCTGGATATTCCATGAAATTGCAGTACAGTGATGGGTTAAGTACTTGGGTTTATAGACTCTCACTCCCTCTCTCACAAGCATTGGTATACAGGCTAAAACAGCTCCATTTTAGGAGCAGCACACCATTGTTATCCTGGCCAATGGCTTAAATGCTAAATGACAACAGCAAGGTCAACCCTACCCCAGTGCCTATCAACCATGTGAGGGCATGCTGTTGACAATCCAGGGGTCAAACCATGCAAGATCCACATAAGTGTGGAAAAGGACAGTCAGGCTGACACTCACACTATCAATATTCATGTGATGAAGAACAGAGACTGACACTCACACTATCCATATTCCTGTGATGGAGAACAGAGACTGACACTCACACTATCCATATTCCTGCGATGGAGAACAGAGACTGACACTCACACTATCCATATTCCTGCGATGGAGAACAGAGACCGACACTCACACTATCCATATTCCTGCGATGGAGAACAGAGACTGACACTCACACTATCCATATTCCTGCGATGGAGAACAGAGACTGACACTCACACTATCCATATTCCTGTGATGGAGAAAGCAGAGAGGCTCACAGGCAGGATGATCCAGGCAGTCATTGGACAGTCGGTGTGGTACTTGTGTCCAAAGCATGAGGGACAGGTGAATCAGTGGAGAGAGAGAGGAGGCGGGGTGGGGCGGGGCTGGGCGGGCCAAGGGAAGGGTGGGAGGAGGAGGAGGAGGAGGAGGAGGAGGGGGGCGGGGCGCTAGTGGGTTAGGGTCCACGGGGGGAGGTCATGGAAGGACGAGGGGGCTAGCAAGCGCTGGTCCTCCACTGGCACCATCAGACAAACGGCACTTCCCCAAACCTGAATGGGGGGGGGGGGGGGGGGGGGGGGAGACAGAGAAAGCTCCAATGGTTACTGGCTAAAGTTCCACAAGCATCTCACTTCATGGTTTTTTGCCCACCAGGCTACATTCCCGACCTGCTGCCCTGGCAACCATCCAGCAGCGGGACACATGACCAACCTTCCCTCCCTCCCTCCCCAGGTCTGTAGGGAGAGGGCCTTCTATAGAGCTGCCCTTCACGTCAGACACGCCAAAGCAGTCAGTGCTTTCAAAGCAGCTCTTCAGCTAATTATCAAAGAACTTAAAACACATGCATTCAACAACCGTAACTGAGCAAGAGATTGGTTGCAACAAAAACCAAGATACATTGGGGTCCCCATGACCAAGTTTGAGAACCCCTGATGTAGCGTCAGAGTTGTGAGAAAAGCAATACATATCTTTATTATTTTTTTTATTATTATTATTATTATTCATTTTAGAGGGACAAGGGGAAGATGAGAAACAGAAATATGGAGAGTGTACATAGACCAGGTAGATCACCTTCAGATAAGCTGTATTATACAAAATCAACATAAACAAATCTATGGAGTAAATAAATTATGCCTTCAAGACGTAATTTATTTACTTATGCCTTAGTAGGCATCCATTATTAGTGTAAACCGTTGTATTTCACACACGCACACACTAACTCACACACACACACACATACATACACACACAGACACACACAAAACTGTGCTCAGCCTAAATAACACTTCAATAACACAGTGATTGTACACTGTAGTGGAGCAGAGAGTAGAGTCTGAATCTACTGCAGCATTGTGTGGCACAGCTGATAAGCAGATGAAAGCTGCCGGTTTAATTCCCAGGAGGGGCCATGCAGTCGTTTCGTTGATCGAGGTGCCTGACCTCGTGGTCACATCGTGTAACGTATTTTATTTGCTAGTGATTTGTAATCCGAGGCAGGCCGCTGACAATTTCTTGAATCACTTGAACAACATAACAGCGACAGTGGGTATCGGGTGAGTAGCTAGCCAAGTGATATCATCAGTTTTGAGCTAACCAGTTCATTAAGTCAATTAACAGCTAACTTCAGCATTATTAATAACGGCCTCCATTAGGATGACGCCAGCTGACTGGTTAGCCTAACCAGGGTCGGTAACCAACCTAATTTGCAAGTAGATATAGACACTGGCACCATCAGCTAGCCAAAGGTGAAAAGTCCATGGCAGAAAGTCCAGGCATAAACTCAGTTCCAAACAGTTAAAGCAAGCTACTGACCTAGTCTAATCAGCAAATCCAGGAGATTGGAACAAAATACTGAGGGAGACTTTTACTTTCTGAACCTGGACTGTCCACCTCTAGTCTAGCCATCACTGAGGTTAAGTGTCCAATTTAGCGTCCTGTGAAAATACGGTTTATTTGAGGTCACATATAACACACTTAACGTTAAACATGATCAGTTCACGTCACGTCTTACTAAAATATACGACTAAACATGAAGCTGCGATAACAAAACTTTGTGAGAAAGAAGTACATTAGCTAACGCTAGTTATATATAACAACAGTAGTCTAACGTTAGCGGAAGTTGTCGACAGCAGACTGCCTAATATGACTGTAGTTTCGTTGCAGCAATGTTAAACCTCAATAAATGACCAAAACAAGTGAAAATAAATGGCAAGTGGCTGTAAACTCATTTTCAGTTTTGGTTCCGTATAGTGACTTATTTTACCGTAATCTTACTAGCTAACTGCAAGCTAATCTAGCGGTGCCTGGAAGCCAGTCAGCTGACTGGCTAATGAGATAGCTAGATACTCTGCTACCTACTCAGGAACCCCAAACTATCGAGTCAACTAGTCTAGTTTACCTATCGAGACACGTAGTTATATTCGAATACACTCAGATACATACATAAAGTTAGAGCCAACGTTAGACTATGTAGCTAACGTACTGGATCGCAACAAATAGCTACAGCTAACGTTAAGATAGAAACTGGTTAGTTGTCTGACACTGATAACGGAGTGGCTAACACAACTAGCTGTGCTAATAAGCCAGCCTAATAATAGCGAGCTAGCAAGCGACGTCCGGCTGATTTACTGAATGTTCAACGAAAATTTTGCTGGTCGTATTTTTATGCCTTGTCCCTGTTCAGATACCTAGGAAGTCACAAATGCTCTCTGAACGGCTTAGGTTGTAGTGACACATTACAAATACACCAACGAAGTGCATAACATACCAGATCCTGCTCTCCCGTCTTCGAACCTACTCGACAACCTTGATGTTCCCTTTAAAATAAAAAAAGCCATCCCGACTCCATTCTTGGTGCAGCGCACTATCTAGCCTCACGGTACTTGTAGTTTTGCAGGCAGGTCGTGTCGTCTAAGAGAAGTGGTAGGTAAAACAGATACGACTACACTCCCCAGCTGCTCGTTCGCTAAGGCCAGAGGAGAAATCTGGGAGAAACAGGCCTGTGGGTATGACGCTAACCAATGAAAAGTTGTATTATTTCATTGGGAGGGTAGGACCAAAGATGGGCTTTGATAGGACAGCCAGGGACACCTCATGAAAATTGTACACATCTGCACAACTGTTGTATAGAAGCAGCAGTGCATCAGAATTTACGAATGACTAAAAACCAAACCAACTAAGAGAACTTTCTTGTTTTATGTAAAGGTAGGACATATAGGAAGGGTACATATTAATAATATTAATAAGGGAAACAGTAATTAAATTTTGAGGGGTTGAAATATTACAGACAAGCTGCAGAAACAATGTGATGTGGATGTTCACAGACGGATCCCTTAGTTAATTAACAACTAAGGAGACAAAGCAGTGGCCACCATGAACTCACATTACAAGAAAAGCTCCATCAAACCTGCTCTGAAGTGCCTCCTCCCAGCCTCCTTGTTGTTATCGCTGTACAGTCCACCAGCTGAATTGCCCCTGTCATTGTGTCGGAGGCAAACTGCCGCTACACAGAGTGCAGAAGCTTAGCAGAGCAACCCTTTTGCCATGACGAGACAACCCATCGGACTGAATCCCTCCTGATTACTGCTGCAGCCAGGAATTCTGGGCTAGGATCGCCTTCCAGTTTCAGTTATTCCGGACAATCTGAGTTACTATACTGCACACACTTATTATTGTGATTGTTACACAAAGAAAAAAAATGAACACAAATGCCAATAGCAATCATAACATTTTTATTTTTTTTATTTTTTTATTTAGGCCACTACAATTATAGTGATTAGAACCACAACCACTGTCAGGACTACAGCGCCAGCAGCACCTTCACCCACAGGTTCTGCCACCACTTCCTCTGCTTGCTCTGCCACCACTTCCTCTGCTTCCTAACAGTCATGTAAAACATCTTGCTCTGGAAGGAGTGACAATGCCAGTCAGTCCTTCCATATACTCCATATGGTGGTGTATTATAATACATCACAAGTGTTGATTCTGCAATGTTATACTGTATATTCAATTTCTACTTCTGAAAGAAACCATTAATTGTATACAGGTGTAGTACCGTCTTAACTACACTGACCACTTTCCTGCAATCAGCAGTGGTGAGCAGCACCCTCTAGTGGATTGGCGTTGGGTTTTAACTACTCAAAAAAATAAATAAATAAATAAAAAGATATTAAGATAAACTAAATTCTAAATTAGAATTCTGTTCCAGCCAGACCTTCACTGCCATGTGTAGATGTGGCTTAATACCGAGAAGAGGAATCTTTAGACCGACAGTTTAATTTAAAATTGACATGAAAATTCCTCTTTGTTTCCTTAAAGCACAAAGCAGTTTTTGCAGTCCCATTATAGTTTCATGCGCAACCTTGGAGTTGACTGAATAAACAATGAAAGAAAAAAATGAACACAAATGTCAAGGGCAATCATAACATTTTTATTTTCTGTACAAATGTAATTTCATACCTTTGAATAATATTTAGGGTGACTCCCCTGCAAAGCCACACAGGATTATAGAAATGACAGCTAGGGACAAAGGTATTTGACAGCAGAAGATGGGACAATAGAAATCATTAGTTGATCATTTTTCAGTTTCTTATGTATCAGAATATACAAAATCCCTAATTCCATTTCTTATCACACTGCAGTTGGCAAGTAGAGCTCACACAGACATGAACTGGAGGAACACGCTTCTTGCACAGCATAAAGGGCCAGTTCACCCAAAATGAAATTAAGGCAAGTTTCCACTTAGCCAGAGTACTATCTATCATCCAGATAGTTTCACTGAAATTTGACAAGGCCACAAAAGCTGGGCACCCGTTGAGGTCTGTTGTATCAAGGTGAGCTGCAGCTAACATCTAGAAAAATAAAATCTGAGTGAAACTATGCAGTTGGATAGATAGTACTCAGGGTAAGCAGACACATACCTTGGTTTCATTTTGACATGAACTGCCCCTTTAACAAACAGACTGCAGATGCTTGATTGACCAGTGGGGGGGCGCTAATGAGCATTGAGATGTTGTCATCCTGGTCAGACTGAAAGCCTCACATCCCTAGCCAAAGTTTGTACCAACTGTGCATCACAGTCGCCACTGGCATGGTCTAGATTAAATATCAGATTGTTGGGCCCAACCATGCAGTAGAACAGTGCCTTAACAGATACCAGACCACGAGACCCTTCTATGCACTTTAAAAGTCATTAAACCTTAAACTGTTGGTTGTGGAATAGTCAGGATGACAGTGATCCTCGGAAATGAATTAGCATTCTTTCCAGTATAAGGAGAGACAGGGCAAATCAGGGCAGAATTCACTCCGAGTGGTTGGAGAGACGAAAGAAGACAAAGTAGCTCCTGGCCCACAGATAATTACAAGTTCTGATCAAGCGTCCATATTTTACAGTCAGAGATACAGTATGGAAGTATTTTACAGCAAGAGAGCTACAGTAGGGTAGAGGTGTTGGTGCCTTTTGCAGTCATGTGGATTCAGTGTGGTTTTACAATTTGATATTTCATTATGCTTTTCTCTCCATATTTATCAGCGTTCATCACTGCAACCACTGCTATAGTCAGGAGAGCACAGAGAAGCACGTGCCCTCCACCAAAATGTGACACCAAGTTACTTCTTTTCATGCCACCTTTCACAAGTCAGGCTCACACAGAGATGAGTAGGAAGAGGACACTTCATGCGCAGCTTGAGCAACCAGACTGGCTGTGGTGCCTTAACTGACCAGCAGAGGTCACTGGTGAGTGATGACATATCCCTCTCTCACTGAGTGATGCTACAGCCAATTATTTGATGCCAGCTGCCTGGCCACAGACTGGATTTAAAAATAATTCAATACATTTTATAACCATTAAAATCTATTAAATAATGTTTTCATAGGAGTATGTATGACCTCTGAATATCTGCTACGGTGCATTTCACAAGTTTAACAGGTCACCATTACTTTCATGCCTTTGCGGAAAGTGAATGGTGAAATGGCTGCTTATGTCTTCTGAATCACACTGAAGCTCAAATGATCCTGGTCTCTGATGGGTGCAGAATCTAAGGGTTGACACGGACAGCTGAATCAGGGGAGACAGGTCCAGCGCATCAGCCAGATTTACTGGATTATCGATCTCATTACCTGTGGTCAGCTGACATGTACCAGCTCTAATTATCATAGTACCATGTACCCGTCCAATGACAATATTTTTATTTTTCGGTGCAACAAGCACCATTTATTTACAGCGGTTTCAAGTCTAACTGACAATCTAAGAAGTGTACTACTGACAGGCAAGTAAAGGGGCACCACATAGGACCCTGAATCGGACAGGAATTCTCCCTTTGCACATCGTCCTGCTGGAGCACGTTAACCATCTGCTAAGCACCATGCTAAATGTCAGCTCTGAATAGCGGCAGCTACATTGCATAATATTGCTATACTGTTTTACCCAGCAATTGCCAATCGAAGGGTTGTATGGACAGACCAGTCACTCCCTCTAGAAGGGAAAAAAAAACAGAAACCACCACATCCACCCACTGTCTTCTCCTCTTATTGTTTCTCCTCCCCCTGTCTTTCGCTCGCTCTCTCTCCCTTGCTACTTCCCTCCCACCCCCTCCACGACAGCCCCACTAGGTGCCAGGGTTGTGCTGGCTCTGTTTTGGAGAGGCTTCTCGGTGCTGGAGCTGCTGGAGGAGGCCACTGCGATTATAGTGATTAGAACCACAACCACCACCAGGACTATAGCCCCCAGCAGCACCTTCATCCGCATGTTCTCCCACCACTTCCTCTTCTTCACCTTCACAGCAGTCCTGGAAAATTTCTTGCTCTGGGGAGATATATTCAAGAACAATTAAGTATGTGTGTCCTGTAGAACACACAATGTCAGTCACTCTTTCCATATACTCCGCAGCTCACTAGTTTCACTCACACAGCTGTGCAGGTAGACCGCGGGCCCTCAATTAACCAGAGGGGGCAGTAGTGTGCAATGCGAAGACCTGGGGCTCATTCCAAACGCTTAAATTATCCGTCCGCGTCTCCTCAGTCCTCGTCAGACCCAGAGATCGATCATCGAGGTCCACCATCTTTAAGGACATTCCAATCCTTTAAATTCTTCTCGGAGGAGCAAGGAGGCTCTCAGAGAAATATAGGAGGGTACGCGCGGCAAAACACGTGATGTATAAATTATCCACCTATCTACATCTGCCACGTCTATAACTGACGTCGCTTCAAACAGACGCTTGATTGAGCAAGGACGTTCCATTTTCCTAAAAAATGTTGCCTCGATTCCTCCGTCCTCATCCGTGCATCCCTTACTCACGTCCTCCCCATTGGTGGAGCTAATGACCGAGGAAAGGATGCGAGGAAGAGATGCAAGGACTGAAAATAAACGATTGGAATGAAGCCATGGATTATTCTCTCAGTCCCCAGTGAACTGGAATACAGCCACCATCCAGCGCACACTAGGGGGCACTGTGGCAGCATTGAGCTACCGTTTCATCCAACAGCATTGTACTTTGTCCTTTACAGAAATTAGTTTTGGCAACAGTGGACAGTGTTGTGCCAGTATTGGTGATACCGTCCAAACCTTTCATTTGAGTTTAGCATACGTCGTCCTGGTCTTACCTGACTCCGCAGTAGGTCAGCGCGTTTATCCAGATCTTGAAGTTTTTCTGACCTTTCCTCGACCTTGTCGAGATTTTTGTGCATGATGACCTTCACCTCTTCTGCCGTGTGTTGCATCTCCTGAAGGCGGCTGTCGGCATTCTCCTGGTGAAACCAGCAGAGACTCAAACACTCAGGTTTACTAGCTCAACATGACAGAGGCAGGGAGATTATAAGAGTTCATAAGGGAGGTTATAAGAGTTTACAAGGGATATCATAAGAGTCGACTCATGTAAGAATCCACTCGGGAATGACAGACAGAGGTATTCATAAGAGTGTCTGCTCCCAAAATCCCAACAGTCGGAAAAAGAGTGAGATTATTCCTTGACTGTGGGATGTCTACCTTTAGCTCAGTGAGCTAAACATACTCTATATGACCAAAAGTATCTGGCCATATAGTGCATGTTTACAATAGCCTGGAGCTATAGTAAACATACTGGAGCTGTTTTTATGGTTTGGGCTAGTTCCAGTGAAGGCAAATCTTAATCCTGCCCCATACAATCACATTCTAGACGATTCTGTGTTTCCCCAAAGTTTGGGGAAGGCCATTTCTTGTTTCAGCATGATAATGCCTCCAGGCACACAGGAAGGTCCATATAGAAATGGTTTTATCGAGAACGGTGTGCAGGAACTTGACTGGCCTGCACAGAGCCCTGAACTCAAACTCATCCAACACCTGTGAAATTAATTGGAAACCCAACTGAGAACTAGACCAAACTTCCCAATTTGTGTTCAACCTCACAAATGCTCATCTGGCTGAATGGAAGCAAATCCCTGCAGCAATGCTCCTACATCTAGTATAAAGCCTACCCAGAAGAATGGAGGTTGTTACAGCAGCAAAGCGTGGACCAACTCCATATTAATGCCCATCATTTTGGATGAGATGTTGGATGTCAGCTGTCCACATACACTACATGGCCAAAAGTATATCTTGCTGTGACTGAAATTCCAAACCCACTGCAAGCTTACCTTGATTACACAGAACAGTCAGAAACGCTGCTGAATTTATATTGCACAAAAATAACAGCTTCCTATAAAACTCCATGTAAACCTCAGATAACAGTACAGTCTACGAAGAAAACCTATGGTGGTCTGTAGGTGGCAGTGTGGCATATTAAGACACAGATAAAGGTTGTGAGCTCAGCTCTTCATTGGGGGACTGCTTTTGTAACCCTGGGGCAAAGTGGCAGCTGTGTCCCAATCCAGTTTTTGCTAGTAAACTTCACTTGGGAGGATGTGACGCATGCTGTATACCAATAAAACAAGAGCATACACTTGCGTTTCATTGAGTGGGAGGGAGTGAAGGTGCAGTGGAGAGTGTCATTTTCCTGTACAGCATCACAAAGATGCTGTACTGTTTGAAAGCACCATAAAAATAAGATTGAACGGAACTGGAAAAAAAAAAAAAAAAAAAACTTGAACTGCTTAAATAAATATATGTATACAATGCAGCGAGGTCCATATTGTTTGGAATAAAAGACATTTTTCTTGATTTGGTTCTGTGCTTCACTATTTTAGATTTATAACCAAACAATTCACAAGTAATCACCTTTTATTAAAGGGTGTTTTTATACATTTTTGTGTCACCGTGTAGAGATTACAGCACTTTTTATGCATAGTGGCCCATTTCAGGGCACCAAAACTCTCCTTACCCATTCACAGCAGTCAAATTCAACATGGTGCAAGTTACATACAGATTTTGATTCTACAGTATATTTGGCTATGTGATAGACAACATTTTAAGAAGGGGTGGGTCACAGATAATGTGTCAGTCTAAAAGTGGGTTGTGGGCATGTAAAGTTTGGGACCTACTGGCAGAGATATAGTAGGTTCAATCGATGCATACAAACAGGTGGTACAAGTGATGACTACAGAGGAAAAACTGGTTCCAAAAGGAAATACTGTTTGATAACAAAAATAAGGACGAGTAGCTATTCTGAAAACAAACCAAGTCCTTAAAATAGCACAAACAGAACAAAAATAACATAATGTACCACATATCCTATGCAAAAATAAGTGTGCATAATATATATATATATTTTTTTTAAATGTCAATAACAGATAAGACATACCTTTAATCCAATATAAAATAATGTGAATGGCAGCTGCCACGCAACATAGACACCAGGTGAATTTAAGACCCGTTTACTGTAAGCCTCCCACAACCTGTTTTGGGAACTTCAATGTTTTTGCAACACAAAGATTCTTTCTTTCAAACTGTGACCTTCATACAGTAAAAAAAAACCCTTTCCCCTCCTCTTGCTATTTGTAATATTATTATTATCGTTCTCTTTAAATCTTCTATGATCAAACCTGAGGCTAGGCTGTGACTGAGCATAGCCTTGTAGGCCTGCAGTCTAGTTCGAATTGTAAAGGTTCGGAGTCTGCCTTTTGTTCCGAGCGGGAGAGCAAACAAACGCCATAGTGTCAACCCAGCACCTTGGCACCAAGTGAAATGACCGGTTGGTACATTGTAATCAAGGAGATAAAGGAAAGATATTTCTTTCGTGTGTAGCCTGTTGTAGGTACAGCTCATTTCCTTCAACCGTGTAATACCTGACACAACTTCGAAACTCTTTAAAAGTTCTCAATCCAAGCAGTAGCAGATATAACTGGAACGCTTTTCGGAATTAATGCTTTTCGGGTCGAAATGCGGAATTAATACTTTTCGGAACAGAATGCTGTCTTCCATTAAAGGCCTTAGACAAAGCCCGCACAACATAAAAGCAGCCTATAATAAAGGTATTTAAGAAATTGCTTTATGATGTTCTAATGCATTTGAATTGCATATCCGATCAGTAAAAAATTACATATCAGTAATAATATAAAATGCAATACTTTACACATATTGATTTATTCTTCGCACGTTCTTATAAACCTTGTTGTCGCCATATGAGCACAACTCTTCATATAAAAAGACAACTAGGACAACGAAATTATTCGTGCATTCTAGCTATAGTGCGAAACTGCAGTTAAGTGAAGCCTCTGACACGAAACAATCAGCAACTAAGAAAATGAAAGTACATATGTCATGTGTTCTCTCTATCTGGGTAAGTGGTTTTAATGGAATCGCTTACCATTCTGTCTCAGGATTTGTCCTTCAAATTTTTCCCTTCTGCAAAAACAATGTCAGACCAAATGGGAAAAGAGTCAAAATCTTCTCGAAGTCCGGTCGTGTTTATGATACAAGTAACATATATTATTTATCCCTGGTGATCTTTATCTCACTCTCTTTTCTGGCGGACTAGACATTTCACTTTGCTTAGTCTTCTCACTTGCGCAAAGACAATACACACAAAATTGAAAGTAAACGGCGCCGCCCTAATGCCAGGTAATGACAAACAGGAAGGTGAACGACTGCCAAAAAGTAAAGATTTATGTCATTGCCATAGCATATGATCAAATTACTGCCTCTACCTGAAGAGGTAAGGAAGGAGGGGCACGAAGAAAAGCTAATAACGTCCATCTCGGATATATTTAGTGTTCGTTGGGAACAAAAAATGAAACAGAAATTGAATGAGTTACAGGTGTCAGGACTCAGGAGCCTGGAGCTGCGTTAAGTAATAGCGCTGAGAGGTCAAGCATCGCTGTAATCGAGTAATTCATGTGATTACTAAGATCTGTAACCTGGCGTGGTGCTGACAATATTGCCCTTTGACTGTGCAACCAGCTGGGGTTTATTAGGCTATGCCTTTTAATTTACAGACAAATCACATTGAAAAGTGTATTTTGCAGGGATCGCAAAGCAGAGCCCAATAGCATTCGGTGGTGTATTATAATACATCACAAGTGTTAATTCTGCAATGATATAGCCTACTGTATATTCAATTTCTACTTCTGAATGAAACCATTAATTGTATACAGGTGTAGTACCGTCTTAACTACACTGACCACTTTCCCCCAATCAGCAGTGATGAGCAGCACCCTCTAGTGGAGTGGCGTTGGTTTGAACTACTCAATATCTTTTTCTTTTTTTTTTTAAGATAAACTAAATTCTAAACTAGAATTCTTCAGAATTCTGTTCCAGCCAGACGTTCACAGCCACGTGCAGATGCAGCTTAATACTGAGAAGAGGAATCTGACCGTTTAATTTAATATTGATATGAAAATTATTCTATTTCTTTAAAGCGCAAAGCAGTTTATGCACTCCCATTACAGTTTCACGCACAACCTTGGAGTTGACTGAGCAGAACTTCCTCCAGAGGAAAGCCTTGCGTTGTGTTGCGCTAAAACCGTAGGCTCAACTAACGTCCGACTAAACTTAACTGACAATGAATGTTGATAAAGAGACGGCTATTTCGCAATAACATGGCGCACTGGAGAACCCACGCTGAGCCCCAATCCCCTTTAGGAAAACAACAAACTCCACACTGCAACAACTTATAAATAAAATTCAAGATTTTTTTAGAACATATACCCCGTCAGGCAAACTTAGTTGGACCTAACTAATCGGACACCAGTTTACATAGCCGTATATATGTGTATGCCCGTTTATCCCGGTATCCCACAATGCCACACGCATACAGTAAGTGTAGCCACCAATAGAATACTGCGCATCTCCTACAGCCACCAATAGAAAGTGCGCGTGGGTTGCCCCACGGAGTGAGAATGGTAAGAAGAGCTAATATTTCTATCATAAACCAACAATGCTCTGTAGGTTTTACAATATGCAGAGGTATAATGTGCCTAGCTTGAAATATGAGGCCTATATTGTATGGGCGAAGGTTTGGCCTACGGGCGAATAAATGAACGACTGACTGTCCCGAAAGCACAACCACACTACTATGAGTGACGGTGACTTCCACTCCACATCACACGCATATGGAATGAATAGAAGAATGGGTGAATTTTAATCGCTGTAAAGTTGATTGGCAGGCGTGTTTGCCTATCAGATGCTGGTCGGAGTTAAACTCCTCCCTTGTGCTGAGTAGACGATGTGCACCGGAAGCGGCACTCGCAACACCGAGGAGATATTTTCCAACAACGGGACAACGGGATGGAGCTGGAAGCTATGGAGATTTGAAGATAGGGACGATTTGATCCCTCCAACCACAGAGCCAGTTGAGAAGGTACGGAACAGCGGGCACAGAGTGGAGGTTGCTCTGTTCTATCATAATCTGTATAAACGTATTTAAATTTATAGTGGAATGTGGGGGCCTTCGACGTCGATCGCTTGGGAGGTGGTTGCTGCTTAACATAGCTAGCAAGTCATATAGATAGAGTAGCAATAACAACTCGGTGAAGTGTACTTCCTCTCGCCTCATCATAATGTCTGTTTTTACATAACACATTCATTAAATTGGCAAACTTATCGCATTCCGTCGATGCCTTCGACGGTGTATTTTACTTATTCACTAACCTTATGTTGCCAACGTTATTATTGTAACGCTACCTACCTACCTGGATAACTTTGACGCTAAATTAGCTAGGCTTACCATTTTGTGTCAGTATTGTGAACACGGCTACTGTTTGATTGTTTATATGTTAATGCTAATGTTCTCATTTTAGGTATGTCTAGTATGCTATAGCAGCTGGTGAGATTTCAAGCTTTTTGCTGTAGTCTTCGATCATTGCTCCATTTGATCAGAGGCTACACGCGCTGCACCCTCATTCATGCTCGTGCCAGACAGGTAGCATCTCGCACGGGATTTGCAGATTTCTTTACGTGCGGCGTTCTACATGCCCTTTCGCTTATTTTCACGGATTTTTCAATGGACGTATTGGTTTTTTTTCTTGGACTTGTATTGGCTAAGTTCAGTTTTTGGATCGGTCACTAGTAAAGAGAAAAGTGAACTTTTGTTAACTGTAATGGTGCAGAGGAATGGCGTTTCATGATGAAATACTGACCTCCAGTCGCTCAATGGGCACGCACCAACGTCCTTGATTTATTCTAAAGCCATTCTGAATTCTGTCATTTTATTCAGGCATAGCCGGTAGCACAGTGGAGCTCGAAAGTTTAGACTTTTGAATTATATCTACAGTAGTTTCAGATCAATCGTCATGATGTGCAAATCAACAAATGTTTGGTAGAACCAATATTTTTGTAGAATGTAGGGTCATTGAGGGTGAATAAAATGGCATTAAGAAATGCACACATCTGTGCGAATACTACTTCAATGGGATCTGTATGTATGCCATCTACCAAGTTATGAGCCAGTGGTCTGTAATCCATGCCTATAATACCTATAAATGTGTGTATACTGTATATTAGCAGTAAGGTCCATAACTTGGTCCTTGGCGTATCTGACTAAGTAGCATTACATTACAGAGCACCTGGCCTGTTTCGCACTGAGCACTGTGTGAAAAGCCTTTATAGGAATGTCAAAAAAAAAACATAATGGGATCTTAATAAAAAATAATGGCAGACACGATGAGTCACAAAGGGTTAATGTGGCCCATGACACTGGTTTGGGTGGGTAGCCCAATCCACTTAGTCAAGGAGTGTCAGGCACAATGTTTCAAAACAGAAAACTAAAAACCAGCATGTTGATCATTTAAAAGAATCATTTGCCAAAGTCATTTACCATAGCGGGAAAAAGGTACATAAATTAAGAGAGAGAAGAAGTGGTGCCATAGTAGGGCCACAAGCAGGTGCTTTGTGCTGATATCCAGGGAAAGCGTTTTTTCTGGGAATTTTCTTTCTGCCTCAGAACCATTGCTAACGTTAGATGATATAGATATACTTTTATTGAACCCCATGGGGTAATTTGTCCTCTGCATTTGACCCATCCTGGTTACTTAGGAGCAGTGGGCAGCCACAGTGCAGCGCCCGGGGACCAACTCCAGTTCTGAGGCCAGTGCCTTGGTCAAGGGCAACTGCAGGAGCGCACCTAACACGCATGTCTTTGAGTGTGGGAGGAAACCGGAGTACCCGGAGTAAACCCACGCGAACATGGAGAGAGCATGCAAACTCCACGCAGAGAGGATCCGGTCAGACCCGGATTCGAACCCGGAACCTCCTCCTTGCGCGGCAGCAGTGCTAACCGCTATGCCGCCGTGTCCACCCCGTTAGCCGCGTGACAAGGCGGTCCCTCCGGAACTAGAGGAACGAACAGTTCTGTTAATAACGTTGACTCTAATGGTTATCCAGGGAAGCTGGGCGGCGTTCCTCAGCACCGACTGTGGAAATCACGGAATATCCTTTGGTGCCCAGTCCTGTCCTTCAGCAGAGCCCTGAAGTTATTCATGGTGTCACCATGCATTGGGCTGAAAACTGATCTCAGCTTTATGTTGAGGGTTTAAAAAACCGTGACGGGGACAGAGAAAACGCTCTTTGCTTTACTGGAAGACTAAATTGTGAAAATACGTCCGCACATTCAGCCCGATTATGGCTCAGGTGCTACAAGAACAAAAATGTTCTGAAGAAGGTCTTTTTTACTGAAAGCTCAGCTAATTGAACTAGATTTGCAATATACTCAGTGTGCCAAGTTCTTTCTTTTCTGGAAGACTGACATTGTGGAGTTATGGGTGCGAGTGCAACATGTTGGCCAGAGTCGAGCGTGGTTGTGAAGGAGGCTGTGTGAATTGTAGGATTAGAATCCATGGGGTCGTAGAACACAGATGGCAGTGGTATGGTCGCATTAGTGTCAAAGGCGAGGAGGATTTATCTGGGTTCTTAGCCTCAGAGAAAGGACCAGTCGTTAAAATTGAAGTCTGGCGGAAGATTCTGCCAATCCAAAAATCACATAATCCGGGTGCAAATCGCTGGACCTTAAAAATTTTTTTTTTAAAAACGACCTGTTGGATTTACTGACTAAAACCTGCATTTCCTGGTATTTTAAAGAAAGGTTCTGATGTTGTGCACTCTCTTTAACCGGTCATTAAACCGTTTAGCAGACCTGCCGTAACGCCTGTCACTTTCCTCACTGATTACGGGCAGTGCAAATCAGACTTTATAGAGCACATGTCCACCAGCATATCGAGTTCAACGTGCTTTACACAAACAGAGATGCACGAACAATATCAAAAGCACAGTGCGGAAAAGAGACGTATGAAAACAATCATCATAACTGAACATCTCACACACTTGCATACAAACCAGATTTAACACCTACCGGTCAAGCGACTTCCACATATAAGCCAAACTTTTTTAAAAAGTATGTCTTAAGCAATGTGCTTAAAGACCTCAACTGATGTAACCACCGTCAGATCCAGTGGGTGAGTATTCCAGAGCCAAGGCCTGCAGGAGCTGAAAGGAGCACGCCTGTATGTTTTTTGATTTGGCCTCGGGGACGATCAACTGCTTGCAGTCAGTGGACCTGAGAGTTCTGCTGGGAACGTTTTTTTGGCAGCGTGTCACCCAAGTACTCTGGGGCTAGATAACGTACAGATTTAGCAGGATCTTAAAATCAGCTATATTTAACCGGTAACCGGTGCAGGGACCTTAATGCTGGAGTTAGTGTGCTCTCTGTTCATTCCAGTTAGGACTCTGAGGCTAGGGCTCATTTTGTACATAACTGAGTATGTTCTACTGCTTTCTTAGGCAGGCCAGAAAGCAGAGCACTGCATGGCAGCGGTCCAGTCTTCCGGTAATCACAGCGTGTGTGAGTTTTTCGGTATCATTTGGAGAAAGAGGATGTCTCTTGAAATATCTTTGAGGTGATAAAAAGCCGTTTTAGTCCGAAGGTTTCTTGTTTGGCTTTTGACGTTTAAAAAAAAAACATGACTCCAGATAAGAGCTGGCAAATTAACGGTTTCCTGTGTCGAGTAGAAACTTATTTTCGCTCTATATTGCGATATCCAATTTGTCTTTTTGTTCAGCATCTCTGTTTGCTCTACACTGAGCTCCACCGTTTACAAAAAATATTCTCTGTCAAAAAATGTTTTCTGTCTTCAATGATTGAAATGCACTAGTACTAAAGTCCAAATGTGAAATATAAGTCCTTTAATAAGATTTAGAACTATAGCAACTTGTCTGTGTGATTATTTGACTGTTGTATTGTTAAAATTGATTGTTATGCAGAACTTGTTTCCACTGTTGGAAACCTAGAGCAAAGCATGTGGATTACTCCCAGCTATTGGTTCAGAAAATACTTAAAAACAGCTAAACCTTTAATTTAGAGATGTATTTCCAGCTTCAAGGCCTCTGATGTGAGAATAGGTCTCTTTAAGAACACTGCCCCAGTAATCCTGTTTTATTTTCATTTTATTAAATAATAAATGCTAATTAGCTATGCTCCTGTTTCCTCTCTCTGTCTCACTCTCTCCCCCTCTCTCCCTCCCACACTCCATCTATTCTTTTTCCTAGCTGTCTTCCTTTCTTTCCCTTCTATCCTCTCTCTCTTTATCTTTCTCTCCCTCTCTCCATCCCTCTGTAGTAGGTAGTGCTATTGGCTGCAGTGGGAGCGCAAGTTTAAAGTTAGTGACATATACCTGGCAACCTCCAACTCACACTTCAAGCGATGCTGCACAGCTATCACTGTGCCTATTGGATGGGTACATGGTTATTTGTCAGTTATAGTTCTGAATTTAGCTGCCTGTACAACAACTAAGATCTCATTTTATGTTTTTATGTTTACCATGTGTAAATAACTCAGCTTTTGGAGATGCTGGAAGCTGTATGTTCATCACTTCACTTAGCAAAGCTAACATTGCTTCTGTCTGCAGCCATTCATAAAAGTAGCACAGTTGGCACGCAGCTCCTAGATACTGTCTAATATTTTTGTACTGGACACACAGGGATGAAACTGGTACTGTATGAATCTTAGTGTATAACTATGGGTAAGGCTCCCCGAAAGCAAGTATCCCAAAAAGTTGGACCGTCTCTTTAAGAGCATTCTGAGCAAGTCGGTGGGTTTCTTTTGGTGAGGTCATCGCTCGGTCCCATACCTCCCTGTGCAGCTGTGTAGGATGGGGGACTGGGCCTGGTGGCCTTGGAAAACTGGGTGGCAGCTTTCTGTCTTCAAGCAGCTCGCCATTTTCTGTGCCACCTGCAGATTTGCAGGCGTGAGGTGGCCTGTGCATTACTCATTACATTACAGGCATTTAGCGGACGCTCTTATCCAGAGCGACATACACATGACTTATGCAACTTTTTTTTACCTAGCACTTATATTTATACAGCTGGATATATACTGAGGGCATAAGTACCTTGCTCAAGGTATTTCTTAAGCATTAGCACAAGCAAGACAAACTGAGTATATGGCTCACAAGAAGGAACACATTTTTAAACCGGAGGTCTACGGATTTAGTGAGCATGATGAGGAGGGTAGTCTCTGTGAACCTGAGGTTTGAGTGTGCTCAGTACAGGCTGAATGACAATGTTGAAGCGTTTTTGTAGGTCATGGTGTATTGGGGGTGCTGTTTGTGTGTGGCGATGATGAGGAGGGCTATGAGATTATATTTTCATGGGGGTGGGGGGGAGGTGTTGAGTGGAGTCGGAGGAGTCTGTTTTGATGATTTGTGGATCAGGTTTATTTTTTGTTTATTATATGTGTGTATTGATGGATTTTTTTTTGTTTGTTATTTATTTTTTCATTTAAATGTTCATGTAACAAATTGACTAGGATGGTTTAATAAAATCTCTCCCTCCCTCCCTCTCTTTCCCTCCCTCCCTCTCTCTCTCTCTCTCTCTCTCTGCCTCTGCCAGCCCGTGTCAGGATGCTGTCCACTGTTCCGGCAGATCTGAGAGGGGGTCAGCAGATGCCCCTGCCGGGGGCAGCTAGCCACTGCTCCCTCCCGCTCCTCTACCAGGAGCGGCCCCCGAAGGGCTCCCCGCCCTGCCGGGACCAATGGAAGCCAGCGGCGGGGCTGCAGGGGGAGGAGCCTACAAAGGGGGCGGAGCCTGTGGGGGGCCCCCTGTCCACGGGACCTGGCTCCAGCAGCACACGGCTCCCCACCGCCGCCACACACACGGGCTACAGGGAAGCCCCGGACCCCCAGGTGCGATTCGGGGCCCAAGGGTGCGCCCCAAAGTGAAGTTTTATGTCATACATTTTTAAAAATGCGACTCCAGTTTTTGATAGCAATGCCCTGGGGCTTTCTCTCTTGCCAGGTTCTTGCTGCAGACAGACACGGAGTCCGAAGCAAGCCTCAGGCCACCGTTTTTAAAGAAGGTAGCGTGGAATTCTCTCATAAGACTGGAATGTTCTCACACCGGGGGGCTCACCGGGGTACTCGTGTACTCGTATCGCAGACGGGCTGATCCCGATGCCTGATAAACCTGATTTTGCCTCTGCCGCTGGCCGATGCAGATGTTGAAGGAAATTGTGGGATTGGTCTTTATGTGTCGTATAAAACATGATGCAACTACAAGGCAGTTGATCAGAGGTGCGTTCAAGTTCAGCGAACAAGGCGAACGTTTGCAAACTATTTCAGACTTTTTTCCGTTAGCTTAGTGTTCACCGCAAACGTTTGCAAACATAAGCGAACGGTCTGAAAAGGTAGTTTGCAGCGAACAAAAATGGACACTGGACTGAGGGAAATGTTCCCAGATGGGTATTTCAATTGAAGATGCCTTTAAGTGTGCTCGTTTTTTCAATAATGTTATTGCTAACGCTAGCCAATGTTATTATTGTTCGCTAGCTAGCTATTGTTTTTTATCATTGATGATCACAGAAGCGGCTGTGAGTACAAATGCTCTCGTCACCATGTCTGTTTATGTTTAATACAAACAATTTGGAATGTTCGTAAAAAGCTGTTCAAATTGAACTGTTCAAAGAAAACATGTTCGCCACGAACATTCGCCTCTGTTCGCTGAACTTGAACGCACCTCTGATCCTATGTGTCTCTCCTGTACATGAAGATCGCTGTGATCAGTTGGGACACGGTACAGGCCTGTCTGCCCTATTCAGTGCCGGGCTCTCACAGAGTGAAGTTGTGAACCTGGTCAAGCTTATTTTTATAGCCTCAGTAATAGTGCGGTACTGTACTTTAATCCTGCACATCCAACAGATGGGATTATCCAACGTGTTCTCCTTTATAGATTAACGGCTCAGAACCCAGTCAGTCAGGTCTGGAGAGAATGAGATGTTGGAGAATGAGAAATAGAAGACAGGTGTAGGAGTCTGTAGTATAGGGGCTGTGGGGTGTAGGAGTCTGTAGTATAGGGGGTGTGGGGTATAGGAGTCTGTGGTATAACGGTCTGAGGTATAGGAGCCTGTGGTATAGTGGGTTTGGGGTATAGGAATCTGTGGTATAGGGGTCTGGGGTATAGGAGGCTGAGGTATAGGGGTCTGGGGTATAGGAGCCTGAGGTATAGGGGTTTGGGTTACAGGGGGTTGAGGTATAAGGGTTTGGGGTATAGGAGGCTGAGGTATAGGGGTTTGGATTATAGGAGGTTGAGGTATAGGGGTCTGGGGTATAGGAGGCTGAGGTATAGGGTTTGGGTTACAGGGTGAGGTTAGGGTCTGGGGTATAGGAGGCTGAGGTATAGGGGTTGGGTTTCAGGGGTTGAGGTATAGGGTTTTGGGCTATAGGAGCCTGAGGTATAGGATACAGGTGTAGGAGACTGAGCCTGGCATATGCACCCAGAGCTTGTGCAATGAACGCCCCTGTTTGAGAGGTAATTTAATGAAAAAGTTCCCCTCTCACCTTGCTTATACTCCTGTTTCAGGGAGCATGCCGGGAAGCCTGCAGTGGGACCCCCCAGCCGCGCGCTCCCTGGCGCCCCCCGCTGGCCCGGCGGGGGAGCAGCTGGGCGCGCTGGAGCGGCTCCTGGCGGGGCAGCAGGCGGAGCTGAAGAGGCTGCTGGCGGGGACGCTGGGCGCGCTCTGCCAGAGGGTGGAGGCGGTGGAGCGGCGGCTGGAGCGGCTCTGCCAGCAGGGCACCGCCCACGCCAACGGCCTGAGCCTGCTGGGAGCGCAGCTGCAGGAGCTGCGCAGGAGCCTGCCCGCCCACCACCCATCACCCGCACACGGTGAGGCTGCGGCGGGACAGGGGGCGGAGAGGGGTCATCAACAGGGGAGTTTAATTTTTCAAAATCACAAAATGTGACTAGTTTGAGCTAAGTGCAAAATGAAAAAAAAAATCTCCCTAGCGCAGTTTTAATGCTCTAACGTACACATGATGTAACGTATACACCCTGTGCTCACTTTATTAGGAACATCTTATTACCAGACAGGGCCCCCTTTTTCCTCCAGAACAGCCTGAATTCTTTGCGGGATGGATTAAAGAAGGTGCAGGCAATGTTCCTTTGGGATTTCGGTTTATGTTTACTCCTACGATTTCGCGGCCACGCATTCGCGTGGTGATACCGTTACCTTACGCGTGCTGTTCTCCCGTCCACCTGTAGGCGGAGACGCGGGTACGCCTGAGGATAAAGACAAGCTCTCGTCACCGAGGCTGCATCCCTGTGGCAACGCGGTTGCTGTGGAAACTGGCCCGGGCGGAAGGGGCGCTGGAGTGTGCTCCTGGCAGACAGGCGCCTCGTCCCCGACCGGCCGCGGCGCGGCCCAGCAGAGCGGAGGCCCCGCCCCCCCGCAGAGGAAGGCCCCGCCCCCTGCCGTGTCGCAGGGCTGCCTGCCCGGGAACTACTCGCCCGTGTCGGACTTCGAGGACCTGGAGGTGGAGCTGGGAGACGAGGGGCGGGACGCGCTGGGCTGGCTGCTGAATTCGGAGATGGAGTCCACGGACCGGGACGACGAGGAGGGGCCGCCCGCCGTCCCGCCACCGCCGCCGCCCCCCCAGACTTGGGACGGCTTGGAGGGGAGACCTCCCGCGGCGCGCCCGCTCCCTCAACGTTTACATTTCCCCTCTGACCTTCCGGTGCCTTCCGCGGCTGCCCTTCAGCCCCCCGGCCGCCTCCCCGTCTCTTTGCCCCCCACCGTCCCGGCCCAGACCAGGACTCCTGGGATGGAGGTCCCGCTGGACGCCTTTCCGGAAGCCGCGGAGAAGCTTTCCCCGCTGCCGCGGTCTCTGAAGCACGGGGGCGCTGCACTTTTGGAAGGGAGGGCGGGGCGCTCGAGCTCGAGGCACGTGACCCTCTCTCTACCCCCAGGCCTGCGCGGGGATCGGCCGACCCCCGAATCCAGTACCTCCGACCACCAGGGTGCGCCCAAACCACCGGCCTGCCTCCCGCTCCCGAAGCAGCCCCCCAGGGACTGGCACTGCCAGAAGGCGTCCGAAAGGGTGGAGGGGAGGTGGAGAGAAAGAGCGGATTCTCTGTCCAGCAGCGAGGAAGAGGAGGATGCTGGGGAGGAGAAGAGGAGGAAGAAGAGGAAGAAGGGCCGAGGGGTCCGCTCCGGGCCCGGTTTCGGGGGCGGCCGGTCGCCCGGGTCGCCGCCCTACGTGGGTCTGCTGGCGGCCGCCGGCCGGTTTGCGGAGGACGGGCGCGGGTGCGGCGAGGGGCGGGTGCAGGGGAACAGAGGGGCGTCTTTCGGGAGACAGGAAAGGCAGGCCGGGGACTTCCTGGGCCCGAGGACTCTGGGATCGGTCAGGCAGGGCGGCCAGTCCCTCTCCCCGTCCGGCCCCTACACCCAGCTGAAGTCCCTGGACTTCGGGACCTCGAGCCCTCCCCTGGGCCCTCTTCAGGAAAGCACTTTATCGCCCCCTCTGGTGAGCGCGTGTGCGGATGCCTGGACGGCGGGGAGGGGGCCGGACTGCCAGCTGATGCCGTTTCACTCCTCGGGCCCGCCCCTGTGCTGGGCCTCGGCGGCGTCCCCGCCCCTTTTCAAACAGGCCACGCCCAGAAATGGCTGCTCCGCCCCCGGGCAGGGCAAGCCCCTGCTGATCCAGCTGTCGGAGACGGCCGGTCGTGTGTCCCCCCTCCCTGCCCCCCCCGACTCGACGTCGCCGCCCCCCTACGGCCTCTCCCTCGCGTTCAGCTCCAAGCTCCAACGCCACTGGGCCAGGCCCCTCCCCCCCCCGGGGTCCCCCTCTCGGAAGGACGGTGACGGTGAGCCTGAGGGGGGGTCGCCCCGTCTGTGGCTCCCCCTCCCGCCCCCGGAGCTTCGCACCGCCGCCCCGCTGCACCAGCTCCTGGGCTCCGCGCCCCCCGCCCTCCCCTGGGGCCTGTCCCAGCTGTTCCGCGCCACCACGCGGCCCGAACCGTTCCCCCTGTCCGTCCTCGCCCGGGGCGGCTTCTCCCCGGCGGGGCTCCACACCGTCCTGGCGCTCTCCTCGCCGGCCTTCTTCCGCCTCCTGGTCCGGCACACATGCCGCCTCCCCCTCTATCTCCCCAAGCTGTCCCGCTCCACTCTGGACCGCTTCCTGGGCCAGATCCTCACTGCCCGGGACACGTACCCCCCTCTTCCGCCCCTCCCGGACCACACCGCCCCACCCGGCCTGGACAACGATCACAGGTGAGTGTCTGCACTGACATGCTTTATTTCAACTTTGAGAATCAAAAGAACATTGGTTGTTCTCACTGGACAACAACATTTTGCTATTTTCAAATAAGTATATATATTTTCCAGCATAAACTATCAAATGAGTGTTACAGAAGTGCACCTCCTAACTCCCGTGTCTTTTGTGCTCATAGCTACGCGCGACGGTCCAGCCAGGAGTCCTCTACCAAGAGGAGGAGGTCTCCAACCAAAGCGTAAGCAAACCACTTGGGGAGCATTGTGGGATATGTAGTTCCAGGGCTGTGGAGTGCTATCACATGTACCTCTACCCTAGTGAAAGCTAGTTAGCGCTAACTAGTGTTACAAAGACGCTGTCGCTACGTCTGCCTTTGTTTTGTTTTAAACCTCACGGTTTGCAGGGCTGCAGTAGGCCTGTTACCAACCTCCCTGTGCAGCTGGGGGGTTTGATTCCCCTCCAGGATGAGTGTGAGTGTGTATGCGTCTGCGTGTGTGTGTGTGTGTGTGTGTGTGTGTGTGTGTGTGTGTAACCCTCTCTGCTTTTCCCTTGAATGAAAATTATGAAAGTGCTTTAAGGGGGCGGAGTGTCTGGTCTCCTTTAAAATAAATAAAATTTTGCTTCTCCCCCTTAGCGCTCCAGTCAGGGCTCTGGCCACAGTTCCCTCTCGCCCCCCCTCACGGCGTATCTCCAAGGCCCGGCTCTCCGCGGACCGCGTACGGCACCAGGCTGCCCTGGACCCGCCCCAGCACCGCCACACCCCCAGCGAGCCGGCGCACAGCTTTGCGCTCACCAGCGCCAACGTCAAGTACCCGGGGCTGCACGGGCGCGGTGCCGCCAGAGAGGTGGGCACACACGCACTCACACACACGTGTGCACACACATTCACACACGTGTGCACACACGCACTCACACACACGTGTGCACACACACATTCACACACGTGTGCACACACGCCACCTAACACACACGGTGCACCACACTATTCCACACACAGCTGTGACTACACACGATACCACACACGTGCCAACTCGCCTGGGTACATCAGCAGACCTAATGAGAATATGTTATCAGACTTACTGACTATACAATAGCACATTTAGTCAGGTACATAAGCAAACCTACTGAATGTACAATGTCAGACTTACTGAATGTGCTGTACATTAGCAGACTTAGCGAGTGTACGTTAGCAGACTTAGTGAGTGTACATTAGCAGACTTAGCGAGTGTACATTAGCAGACTTAGCGAGTGTACGTTGCATGACTTCAGCTGGAGTGTACATTAGCAGTTACATGTACGTTAGATGAGTGTACATTAGCAGACTTAGTGAGTGTACTTAGCAAGACTTAGTGAGTGTACATTAGCAGACTTAGCGAGTGTACGTTAGCAGACTTAGCGAGTGTACGTTAGCAGACTTAGCGAGTGTACGTTAGCAGACTTAGCGAGTGTACGTTAGCAGACTTAGCGAGTGTACGTTAGCAGACTTAGCGAGTGTACGTTCGCAGACTCGCTGAACGGTAAGTTTGCTGAGTTTGTCATGTGATTTTCATGTGACCTTTCTTCACTTTTAGGGGGGTCTGTATGACAGTGGTGTGGGGGCTCAGCCGGGCCAGCGATCCAAGAGGGTGTCCCAGATCCGAATCCGCAAGACTGTCCCCAAACCGGATAATAACCTCACGCCAATGGGCCTGCCCAAACCGCAGAGGTACAGTAGGCAGGGCCCTCAGCCCCTCCCCTCTCCACTGCCTCCTCAGTCACATTTGTGCCTAACAGAATTTAATTCATTGTTTATTTCTCTCTTCCCTCTCTGTCCCCTTCTATCTGTTCTCTGTCTCTATCTCCATCCCTCTCTCACTCTCTCTCTTTCCTGTTTCTTCTCTTTCTATCCTTCTCTTTCTCTCTCTCTCTCTCTTTCTAGGCTGAAAAAGAAGGAGTTCAGCTTGGAGGAGATTTATACAAACAAAAATTATCGCTCACCAACTCCCAACAGGTCAGTGAACTGAGCTTGCTGTTCTTACCTGTAGTGTTTTTCCTGTGTGTTCAGGTTCAGGGCAGTCCTGTGTGTTCAGGTTCAGGGCTGTGCTGTGCTGTGTGTTCAGGTTCAGGGCTATGCTGTGTGCCCAGGTTCAGGACTGTGCTGTGCTGTGTGTTCAGGTTCAGGGCTGTGCTGTGCTGTGTGTTCAGGTTCAGGGCTGTGCTGTGCTGTGTGTTCAGGTTCAGGGCTGTGCTGTGTGCTCAGGTTCAATTGAATCGGTTGATTGAAGGTGACATGGCTCCTCCTCCATGTTTTCCCAGGAGCCTGGAGACGATCTTCGAGGAGCCGAAGGAGAAGAACGGGGCGCTGGTGTGCATCGGGCAGCAGAAGAGGAAGCGGGTGCTGGACTTCCCCGACTTCACACTGCCACGGAAACGGCGCGCCAGGGCCAGCCTGGGGGTCCTGCGGGGCCCCCGCGGGCGTGGCCGGAGGGGCCGGCCTGACGACGCCGATCTGGACATCATGCTGATCGAGCGGCTGAGCGAGCTGGAGGACTTCTTCTCCCGCCAGGGCCTGGAGGACTGAGCGACTCACCTGAGCGTACAGACTCACTCACACATACACACACACACACGCACGCGCACAGACTCTCTCACACACACACACACACACACACACACACACACACACACACACACACATACATGTGCATATATACATACATACATACATACACACAAACATACATGTACATATACTGTAAACTCACACACAAACATACATGTACTTATATACTCTCATACAGACATACGTGTACATATACACACTTACACGCACAAACTCATCCATGCCCATGTACACTCATTCACACACAAACACATACATGTACATATATGTATATGGACAAGATAAACACATACTTGTCCATATACGCTCATGCACAAGCACATGTACATGCACATATGTACACAGAGACACACATAAATACATGTGCATATACATACACACACACACATTCACATGTAAGCACATGGACATATACACTCACACGTGAGCACATGTACACGTACATATACATACATACATTAAAGTGCTGCGCATTCTCAGTTTTGCATCAATTTCAAATTTTGATTTACTTGCCACATTTTGACATGTGGGTGAAGAAGAAGAAAGTATTTTAAAATATCTGATTATATAATTTAGGTATGTGCATTAGCATGTATGTGCAAGACATTTGTATACAGTATGTTCATGTGCTTTTTTTTAAACACTAAGAGAGACCTTGATTAGGCAATCAAGTATTTCTTTTTTTTTTGTGACTGGTGACATCACTGAACTGATGCTCATTTTTTAACCTTTTACTCACTGTGATAAACGGATGGCCCAATCCAAAGCTTCCGGAGTTTCCATGTGCCAGCGCAAGCTTCACCGAATATTATGCTTGCGTTTCATGGGAAAAATAAAAAATAATGTTAGAACAGGTACAGAATAGATAATTATCAGTGAAACACCAAATGTGTGAGATTCACCGTGCCATTTATCATTGAAAACTGAGAATGCGGAACGTTCAACACTCAACACGCTACATGTAACACGCATACGTGCATGCACACACACACAAGCATGCGCACGTGTAGCACACTAATGGACGCACGCACTTCCACGTAGACATAAGCACATCAGCCATCAAAGTCACACACCTGAGCACTTTTCCTTCTCTTACCTCACCCTCCGTGCTGTCCTCGCCCTCCTAAGCCATTTTAGAATGGGACACTTTAAACCAAATCCTCCTGAGCCCCCTGCCCTTCTCTGTCAGAAATCTGTCGGAATTCTGGTAAACTTTGCGGGAAGTTCTGCCGATATGAAATTGACAGACAGGTGGATCGACTACCTTATCTTTGGCACAAAGGAGGGACCGACTTGCTTCCAAGCGACGCCTTTCCCCCCAACCCCTCCACCCGCCAAACAAAAAATTTACAGCCTTTCTGGAACATTCTAATTCTCCCCCAGGGCTGTAGGGCTCAAAGTGGCCCGTGGGCTGTAGTGAATAATTCTGTGTGGAATGTCTTTAGGACTGGTGCAGGGTATTTTAGAAAGAGCGGACAGAAGAGTATATTTTGCAGTATTTGGAGAAGATATTTCCTGCGTTATTTTTTTTCCTGCTTGTTCCTTTTCTGCTGCTGCCTTTTCCCAGGCAGGTTCCCCACGTTCCGTGCGAGAACCCACCTAAGCGCCCACCCCAACCTGGACTTTTAAAAATGAAGACCTCTTTAAAATGCCAAGCTTCGTCGATGAAGAGCTGAATCCCCAAACCCAAAAGATTCCCCCCTCTGGACCTTGTGATGCAGCCCGACTACTCCAGTGGCAATGCACATGCAGTGTCTGTGCTTGTGTATGAGCTTTGGGAATGTGGGCTTCTTTCCTGTGGATTGGGGATTTTTTTGCATTGTGGTGCTTTGTGGTGCACCCTGACCCCCCCCCCTACCCCCACCCCCCCCCCCTCGCTTTTGAAAATGTGGAATAATATGCAACGTGTTTAATTTGTGAGTGTTTGATGTGCGTTTCTCAGCTGGCGGTCCTATAGCAGTTCCCTCAGTCTGCCAGCAGGGGTCACTCATTCACCGTCCTCAGCTCAGTTTGTAAACTGAGGTCAGGTCTGGACCTTCCTGTCTCCGACTGCCTTTGGTTTCATGTGGGGTAAAGCACATCTGGCTTCGACACTAAGGGCGGTGGCTGTAGTGCTTTCACTGTACCTCACTATATCTGTACAGAGTTGAATCGGTTTCTCTGATTCAGAATATGCAGCACTGGGTTTGGTGTAGATGCCAGTAGTGACACAGTCAGGCCATGGTTGCAGGTTTAATTCCCAGTTGGGTCCCTGCCATTGTAGCCTTTGCCGGGCACGCACACTGCTTCTGTAAAAACCCAGCTTTACAAGTGGACATTATGTCTGATCAGAGCTATATCGTGTGCCCTAGATAAGGGTCTCTTGCTTCTCAATTGAAACTAGTATAACTCCCTGTGTACTTGACTTGACTCCGTCCACATGAGGCTTAAGGCGGAAGTGCTGAATATGTGGCTGAATTTGGATATCTTAGCTGTTGACCACCTTTAAGGGGGAGGGGCTTGAGAAAGATTATTATGGGATGATTGATGAGTGACCTGCTTACGGGGCAGGCGCTGCTGGCTGCATGTCTCTGTCTATGATGCATCTCCTATACCATACTGCTGCTACCCCCCAACCCTTTATATGTTATATTACTAAATTATGTGACTGAATATTGTGTTGAGCTTTTGCGATGTTAGTTGTTTTGTTTTGTTTTTATATACATATATATAGAGGTTTACAGCATCTGCATATGAAACGTCACTCCCCACTCAGTCTCAGTATTGTATTGATCCATCTCTCTTTAGTGGGCGTGTGCACAATCTTGGCTATGTGATAAATAACAAGGCGTGCCTGTAACTGCTGTTGACCTTTTAGGGTCAGTAGGGCGTGGCGGGCCGGAGATTAACATGACGTCGGTCTGAACAGGTGAGCCGCTGGTGCTGCAAATCCGTCTCTTCCCCGAGTTCATTTTACACGTAACCCCAGGATTCGTTTAAGGTTGGCCACCATGCTCTAGTAACCAACAACAACAACAACAACAACAAAAAGGCACCCTCTGGGTGTACGCTTTAAAGATAAGTGAAATGGGGAATTCCACAGCCTGTCTGCTATGCAGACTGCATTCAGCGCAGACGGGGCTCAGGTCAGTGGTGTGAAACCTCAGGGCTTGGCAGCCCGGCCTGGACCCCGGGCACTGTTCCCTTTTGCTGCGCTAACCTTAGCTGCCATTTTGTTTTGGCTACAGTTGATTTGAACAGCGCTGTCGTGGATCGCGATCTTTAAGATGCTGTACCCATCCAGCTATATGCCAGCTGGTTGATGCCACACCCTCACCACCACCCCCACTCCCACTCCCACTCCCCAAAGAGCCCCCCCCCCCCGGCCCAATATGTGGTTTTAACCAGAAGCAGATGAGATTGAATGCTGGAGAAAGCGATGATGTTACAAGGTGTGTGATGTGAAATTTACTTCTTTTGTTTGTATTTTCTTTAGTTTCTTTTTTTTAAAGTGTGTTGAGTAGAACCTGTTTGATCTTGTATGTTACAGCGGGTACTCTGTAGACGTGTGTATAGACGTGACACGCTTGGGCTGCCCCACCCTCCCCATGGTTTTGTGAGGACATTTGTTTGTTTTGCTTTGACTGATTTTTTTTTCCTTCATTTTGTCCTCTGTTTGTGTTACAAATGTTGGGCACTTTTTTCAGGTTTTGTTCCTTTTTAAGAATCGACACACAGACCAACACTAAAGATTAGTATTGTTAATCATTGTGATTTTAATTTTAATATATATTTTATGAATAAAATAGTGTTGACATTTGCTTAAAAAAAGGCTCTTTTTTTGGTCAAACTTTTATGCATTTTTCTCATTGAATGTGCATCTCATTGCTTGGACTAAAAGACCCCTCCTCTCAAAAACATGTTTTCTTATTGGTTGACGCCTTTTGGAAGCATGGCTTTCGATATACAGATAGATTTTTGTGTGGAACTTGTCACCAGGGCACAGTCTTCGTTTGTAGATGGTAAGCTTTTCTGTACTTCCCTGAATTGTTGGAGTTGGAAACGTGCAAGCAAAATTTGTGACATCACAAATATGTCAAACCTATCATGGTCCACTTCACAAAGAATATGCAAATTATAGGAGTGATGTCATAAACTGGAACCTTTGTGCACACAAAAAGCTGACTAGTTAGTGACAATGTAACAGTTGGTGTGTTGGAACAGGGCAGAAAGTGCAGTTTTAGGATGCAATTCCACTTGTTACCAAAGGAGCTCATTTTAAAACAAATTGGAATTTGTTTATAAAAATTGCGTGGCTGTACCTTACAGCATAGAGGGAATCTGGGTTTGTAGTGCACATTTTGCAGATGACTGCTTCCAGATCCTCATGCAGAAGTCAATGAGTTTCACGAAGAAATTAATTTTCAATCCGGATGCAGTGCCTACGGTATACTACATGGCCAGAAGTATGTGGACATCTTCTAATGAGTGGGTTAGGCTACTTCAGCCACACCTATTGCTAACCGGCGCATAAAATAAAGCATACTGCCTTGCAATATCCGTAGACACACATTTGCAGTAGAATGGGTTGTACTGAAGAGCTCAGTGACACTGTCTAGGATGCCACTGTCCCAACAACTGTAAGTGCTGTTATTGTGAAGTGGAAATGTTTAGGAGCACCAAAGATCAGCCGCAAAGCGGTAGGCCACGCAAGCTCACAGAACAGGACTGCTGAGTGCTGAAGTGCGTAGCGCATAAAAATCGTTTGTCCTTGGTTGCAGCACTCACTACCAAGCACCAGACTGCGTCTGGAGCAATATCAGCACAAGAACTGTTCACCAGGAGCTTCATGAAATGGGTTTCCTTCACCATGCACAATTTCAAGCATTGTCTGGAGTAGTGTAAAGCACACTGCCATTAGACTCTGGAGCAATGGAAACATGTTCTCTGGAGTGATAAATCATTCTTCACTATCAGACCGTCTGGACGATTTGGGGTTTGCTGAATGCCTAGAGAACGCTACCTCCCCAAGTGCGGTGTCAACTGTAAAGTTTGGTGGTGGAGGAATAATTGTCTGGGGCTGTTTTTCATGGTTTGGGCTAGGTCCCTTAGTTCCAGTGAAGGGAAATCTTAATGCTACCGAATACAACGGAATTTGTTACATTACATTACAGGCATTTAGCAGACGCTTTCATCCAGAGCAATTTACACAACATCGAGAACTGTGTGGTTCCAACTTTGCGACAACAATTTGGGTAAGGTCCTTTCTTGTTACAGCATGACAATGCCCTCGTGCACAAAGCAAGGTCCATAAAAAAATGGTTTGCTGAGTTGTGGAAGAACTTAACTGGCCTGCACAGAGCCCTGACCTCAACCCCATGGAACACATTTGGGATGAATTGGAATGCCGACTGCGAGCCAGGCCAAAACACCCATCATCAGTGCCGACCTCACTAATATATCATATACAATGTAAATATATACGATATATGGCGACATAGCTCAGGAGGTAAGACCGATTGTCTGGCAGTCGGAGGGTTGCCGGTTCAAACCCCGCCCTGGGCGTGTCGAAGTGTCCTTGAGCAAGACACCTAACCCCTAATCCCTAACTGCTCTGGCGAATGAGAGGTATTAATTGTAAAGCGCTTTGGATAAAAGCGCTATATAAATGCAGTCCATTTACCATTTACCATGATATAAATACGTTGCTGAATTGAACCTGTGATCCTGAGGTACAGATCTTTAGCCATCTCACATGCTGACTCTTGATATCAGTTTAAAATATCAAATTTCTGAGTCGTGTTTTAATAACACTGCCTTTGGTGAGTGTGAAGTATTTGGCACAATACCACACTATTAGCTTATAGGACTATTTTTACTCAGATGATACCTTGTGTGTAGATTCATGAAACTACACATGTAAGGAGAAACCACATAGCTCCTAAGTGCCATTGTCTAGTCTTTCAAAAATATGCCACCGTGGTTCCTTTTTTGTCGCCCGAGTTTAATCAACACTACTTCCAAGCAGGGTTATTGGCGAGCGGCCAGTGCTGAAGATTTTAAACGTCTGAAAGGAATCACATTTGGAATGAACCGCAAACTATCCGTGCTATTGTTACAGCTCGTAACCAAGGTGTGGTGGGTCCACTTACAAGTTCTTGCCGTCTATTCCAAATGGAGCGACTCTAACTTTGGTACAGTAGAGGGCGGTAATGGGTCCACGTTGGTAAGCAGCTTTGGCCCAGTCAGCTACGGAACTCCTCCCGCAACACTGAATTCTGATTGGTTGTCGCACACGAGTCTTGTAAGATTTGCAAGATGGCAGCGTCCTTGCTGAAGGTGTGCTGTGGTCAGCTGCCAGTAACAACGGGCAGAATTGGCAGGTAATTCGGACCCCTCGGTAAACTAATTTTGTGTAGAAGACAGCTAACAAACGCACAACCTAGCCAGGCAGCCATATTAATTGTACGATGGGCAGAGTATAGCGTAAGAGAGTAATCAAGACAGCTAACGTCACAAGGAAATGTAGTTCCTTTGGTGCACTGCATTGCTTGCTATAGACCTTCGATACAACTGGATCTCAATCGAAGACGCACAATTGTCCCTTTTCATAAAAGATGGTCACTCTAGTTTATTAACTCAAACACGTTAGCCAGGTATTCGGAATTTCAGTGATTACCCGTAGGTTGATTACTGCCGTGCGTTCTGTTGTAGTTTATCTCCCTTGCTATCGAACCTGCTAGATGCAACTGCCAGGTCGATATGCTGAGACATTATTAACGACACCAAAGATAAAAAGACGTCACATACTTTGAGAAGAGCCTATGCTGACTGTGTACTTAATGGCAAATAGCAAATCTAAAATTGCAGCAAGCTAGATATCGTTATTTATTTACAATATGTCGTTGCAGTCACGTCAGATGGTCCTTTACTGTCTCAAAGTTGGGAAATTCATTTGCTTAGTTTCCATGCCAGTAAAACAACAAATCCAGTTAAAAACAGAATCATAACCAAATATCAGCTGTGCATCACATCAAACACAACCTCACCACAACTGTAATAATTTTTTTAAATGTTTTATTTTTTCGTTTGAATAAAATTATCGTTGATGCCTCAACAAGTACGAACGGCAGTGTTTAAAACACTAGTACATTACATTACATATATTTGACAGATGCTTTAATCCAAAGCGATGTAGAATAAGTGCATATCGAAGGTCATTGAAACAAGGACAAAACAAGGGTCTGATACGGTACAATACTCATTATGTAACAGTTATCCATATCCATGATCACATTATGTCCAGTTCACACAGTAAGCATAGACTAGGTCAGGAAGTTATGGAAAGTCAAATTAGGAGTCTACAACATCCAGATCGGTAAATTTAAAAGATTTGTCGATCCATTAAAATACTTTAAGACGTTACATAATATCGGCTAGAATTAACTAGTTTTTAATCCCAGATAGAACACTGCTGTGTTATCCTAGACCAAGGTAGCAAGCCCAGCTAGCAAATAAAAAAGTATGAAACAATAGCTACTAGCTACAGATAAATACATTTTGTGATCTTAATTGGAATTTTGTTAAAATGTCAAGTATTTATTTAAAAAAATAATAATATATGTATAGGCTATTCTCAAATACAGAAGTTAATTGTTTCTTGAATTATAAAATCACATGTATTCACTTAGACTCCCTAAGGAGAATGGGCCAAGACAGATCAGGCAGTATAACGATACTGAACTTGCCTCCTTACATTCACCTTTGACCTGTTCACCATTTCAGTATGTTGTTCTCCTTTGGAGGTAGCATACTAAGGGAAATGGAATCTACTTCTTTTAAATTATACTTAACATTTACATTACGTTATGCATATTCATATTTTTTCATTTTCACTAATAGGTGTGGGCAAGTGAATGATGGGAAGGGATTGTTAAATAAGACAAAGGTACTCATACCATCAAAAAATAAATACAGGGAGGCTCTGAGAGACTGGATTATGAAGAAGGAAGGGAAGTGTTTATGTGTTTAGACTGATGTGTTGCCCCCCTGTCCTTAGCTGTATCCTGCTCGGGGGGCGGAGAGTCCGATGGGGCCAGCAGGGGCCCGCGCGAGGCCTCTCCAGCGGTGAGTGTTTCCTGTCTCCCCCCCCCCCCCGATCCCACCCACCCCCATCCCCCCACCCCCAGTCATTCCTGTTCTGGACAGTGAGACTGACACTGATGCTCCACAAATGTTTCCCTGAAAACCCTTCTGTGAAGTTGGCCAGGACATTAGGTTGTTTGAGGCTATGAAGGATATGTATTTTAAAAAAAGAACAGGCTACTGAGTTCACCTAGGCTGATCAGGTGATGTCACCAGGTCACACAAACTGGCTGACTTCAACCGCCCCTGTGTTCCAGGGTTTACGGTCGCTCCAGCCACTGGTCCAGTAGAAAAGTATTTTTCTTCTGTAACCAGCAGGGGGCAGGGCAAGCTTTCTCAGTGCACCTTCCCAACGGCACAGCAGGCAATGTCTGTGATGACTGCGCATTTGCTATAATGTAATTTATTAACGTCAGAATTCTTTAAGGAAGACAACACAGATACATGTTAAATTATATTCATAAGGAAGTACGGAAAGAGGAGCATAGCTTTAAGGTTTGTACGGGATATTTACTAATGCTAATCAGTTGCATGTGTCTCCAATATTTGTGATTGTTTCCTGTGTGGCCCACTGCCATGTCCTTGTGTATAAACAAAGACTAGCATGCAGAACGGGGGGGTGGGGTGGGGGGCGGTGTGGATGAGCACGTATTGCTGGATCAGTTCTCAGGCAGAGCTCTATTGATGTCCGCTTGTAATTAAATTGAAAATAAATCCAGTTGTTTTACTGAAAAATATTTTTTTAAGCTACAGTGTGGTGCATAGTTTTCGACAGGAGAGGAAGGTTGATTGTGCGAGTTACAGTATAGCACAGTTTAGTAATGTAGTTTAATGGTGTGATTTACAGTACTGCAAGGTTTAATAATGTTGCTTAATGGCGTGATTTAGAGAACAGAACAGTTCAATACGGTAGTTTAATGGTGTGATTTAGTGTACAGCACAGTTTAATAATGTAGCTTAAAGGCGTGATTTAGGGAACAGAACAGTTCAATACGGTAGTTTAATGGTGTGATTTTGAGAACAGCACTTTAAAACGGTAGCTTAATGATGTGATTTAGAGTACGGCACAGTTTCATGTGGTAGTTTAATTTAGCAGTTTAATGGTGTGATTTAGAGTACAGCAGTGTAATATGGTAATTTCATGTTGTGATTTAGACCACAGCACAGTTGAATAATGTAATTTAATGGTGTAATTTAGAGTGCAGCACAGTTGAATAATGTAGTTTAATGGTGTGATTTACAGTCAGCACAGTTGAATAATGTAGTTTAATGGTGTGATTTTGAGTACAGCGGCTGAATAATGTAGTTTAATGGTGTAATTTAGAGTAAAGCACAGTTGAGTAATGTAGTTTAATGGTGTGATTTTGAGTACAGCAGCTGAATAATGTAGTTTAATGGTGTAATTTAGAGTAAAGCACAGTTGAATAATGTAGTTTAATGGTGTGATTTACAGTCAGCACAGTTGAATAATGTAGTTTAATGGTGTGATTTAGAGTACAGCACAGTTGAATAATGTAGTTTAATGGTGTGATTTAGAGTACAGCACAGTCGAATAGTGTAGTTTAATGGTGTGATTTAGAGTACAGCACAGTTGAATAATGTAGTTTAATGGTGTGGTTTACAGTCAGCACAGTTGAATAATGTAGTTTAATGGTGTGATTTTGAGTACAGCAGCTGAATAATGTAGTTTAATGGTGTAATTTAGAGTAAAGCACAGCTGAGTAATGTAGTTTAATGGTGTGATTTAGCGTACAGCACAGTTGAATAATGTAGTTTAATGGTGTGTCTGTTTGGTGTAGGACGGAGGCCTCTGAACGGGGCTTTACTGGCCCGCGTTCGTCCGCTCCCCATTCTGCTGGCTACAGGCGGGGGCTACGTGGGCTACGACCAGTACGGGCGGTACCGCGACCGGAGGCTGGAGAGCCTGGGCATCGAAGTGCCCCCACGCATCGCCAGCAATACCCAGGTAGGGACAGAGCCTGCTGAACAGGGCCCTTGGTCCAGGGGCCCGTAGAATCTGTCAGTGGGGTGAAGTTCGGTTCTCTTGGAAACACAGTCCTAAAGACTTTCAAAACCCTGGATGCTGAGATTGTGTGCTGGGCTGTATGAGATGTCAAGGCTCAAGGTCTGTTTGTGCTTGTTATACACCGCTGTTTGTGCCTGCAAACATGCAGGTTGTGTGTGTATGTGTATGTGTGTGTCAGAGTCTTGTTATTTCAGGGTAAGTTGCAGACCAGTGACAAATTGAAGGAAAAACTTGAAAAAATGAGTGGTGAAACATAACGCAGATGCTTCCATACAGGTGTACTGCATGATACAATTAAGAAACTAGTATCCTATCATGCTCTGTGGCATGTGTAAAAATGCAAGAGGAAAAGATCGAAGTGACTTTGAAAGAGGGTCATTACTGGGGTACAGATGGCAGGAGCTTCAGTCACAAAGACTGCTCAATTGGCTAGTGTTGCAATAGGAACAGTGACTAAAGTGACATCTGCATTTAGATCTATGGAAAAACATCAGTAAATTTGGTCGGAAATTGTGGTCGAAATCGCACTTTTGATGGCCGTGATGCTCGTTCATTAGTGCAATATGTAAGGAAAAACAGAAGAGCAACTCTTCCTCAGGTAACTGAGAATGTCAATGCAGGGCGTAATCAGACTGTGTCTGCAAGAACAGTCCATCGACAACTACATAGAGAGGGATATTGTAGTAGAGTTGCAGTGCATAAACCCCTCATTACAAAGACAAATGCACATTTTAGAGTTCAGTGGTGTAAAAACCATAGGCACAGGTCTACAGAGATGTGGAAAAAAAGTCACAAGGTCAGATGAGTCATCCTTTACCATATTCTTGACATGTGGGCGAGAGCATGTGTGACGTACATCAAGAGAATGGTGTAGGGCTGAATGACTGATCCCTAGAGTGAGGGGGTCCGGTGGCTCTGTTATGTAGTGGGGGGGTATTTTCCTGGCAAGGTTTGTGTCCGCGTGTCCCCTTTGCACAAACAAATAGAGTGATCACCTTTATCCTATGATGAAACATTTCTGTCCTGTGGGAGTGGTCTCCTCGAGGATGACAGTGCCCTCATCCACAGGGCATACTATGGCCTTCGCAGTCACCAGATCTCAACCCAATCGATCACCTATGGGAGATTTTTGACCGACGTATTAGAGAGGCACTCTCCACCACCATCATCAAAACACCAAATGAGGGAATATCTTTTGGAAGAATGGTGTTCCATCCCTCCAGTAGAGTTCTAGAGACTTGTAGAATCTACACCAAGGCACATTGAAGCTCTTCTGGTGGCTTGTGGTGGCCCAACACCTCACTACGGCACTTTATGATGGTTTCTCCTTTAATTTGTCACACGTCTGTGAGTCATCTGTAACATGCGGGGCGTGTGCTGCAAGCCAAGCGCTAGGCCGTTAGCGCTGATTCTGAAGTGATCATCAGTCAGTGTGTCACGACTGTCGCTCGTGGCGTGAATGGGAGTTAATTTACTGCTGTTACTCTCCTTCGGGAGCCGCTGTAAAATGATGCCGTCTGTTTTGCCGTCTCGCATTGCAATCATGTGACATTTATAGTAATACGAAATTGGAGATTGAAAGGTTGATTCACTGCCTGAATCGATTATTTGTACGCTGATGGAAGGTTGCAGTGTAATGTGTGGGATCGGCCCAGTGTTACAGGGGGGCCGTACAATGCCTATAATGGGTCACAGCACGTTTGCATTCAGCTCACATTCCTCTGAAGTGGGACTGGAATAAATGCAATGCCCAGAGGGCATCTATAGGACAGGAAGGTGCATCCAAATGCTAGAGAGCTGATGAGTATGCCTCAGGGTGTGTTTAAGTGGCACCAGTATGCCTCAGTGTGGGAGCGTGTTTGACTGCAGCAATATGCCTCAGCGTGGCACAGTGTTTGAGTGCAACAATATGCCTCAGTGTGAGATGGTGTTTATGGGTAGCACCAATATGCCTCAGCGTGGCACAGTGTTTGAGTAGCACCAATATGTCTCAGTGTGGGGGTGTGTCTGAGCAGCACCAATATGCCTCAGCGTGGGAGTGTGTCTGAGCACCAACCACTGCAACGTGTATGGCAGGGGCCACAGCGGTGATCTAATTGCCTGACCTTGGAATCCAGCAAAAACATTTGGTCAGGAGGTTTTGTGTGCAGAGCATCAGGCGATGGTGTGTGCTCTACTGAACTGGGACACGCTGGATCTCCTGTGTTTATCTGCTTTACGACGCGATAAAACCTTCTTGGCACAGACAGGAAAACTCCCGTACACATCGGCTAATCAGATAGCCCCAAATACTCACCCCACACCGAGTTCAAAGGATTTGAGACAGCGTGGGTGAAAAGGTGCTTTATAAAATCAAAGTTCAGTGCCAGCTTCTGCTTTCAGTGTGTTATCCAAACACTGAATACCGGTCGGGGATTTTCCCCCTAAGTGCCCTAACTGCTTTCAACATGAGAAGGGGATGAAGCAACTGACTTTGATGGGGAAATCGCTCGGTTTAAACAAGTAAATAAAGTCACAATTTGAAAACAAAAAAAATTGCGTGGCGTTCTGGCTCCCCCAGTGGTAGAATGGGCTTCCCACTACGATCAGCACAACAGAAACCCTTAAAAGGGGACATTAGTACCTCTATTCTGGACTTTCCCATTTATTGCCTCTTTCTGGGGCAAAATAACAATTGCATTAGAGCATATTTTGAATGTAAGTATTTCAGTGGACTCGTGGTTCTTTCTCTTTGGTATGAGGGGGGACATAGGCCTAATTAGCCTGCCTCTAAAACTGGTAAACCTGGGGGGGAAAAAAACTACTGTGCCTCGTAAATGCATTTTGTTAAGACGAATTAAAGACTCCCCGCCCACATTAAATCTCTGGTATAGAGAAATTTTTTTAAATTCTCCTATTTGAAAGAATAAGTGCTCAGCTGAGGGAGGATAATTACTCTTTTCTGGCAACTTGGACTCTCCTGGCAACTATGCATATCGTCCCTTCCTCTTGAGCTTGGTAGTGTACTAACTAGCGGAGACTATGATGAGATAGATGTCATATGGAAATATAGCTGAATAAAACATCTGTCCTGCATAAAGTATTGGTTTATTGTTTATTTACTTATGTACTCTTGTTTAATATAATTCACCCCTCCCCCCATGAATCTGTTTATTGGTGTTGTTTTGTTATGTGTTTTGTGTTAATATTGTACGAGGTTTTCCCTTGTGTTGTATGAGCATTGCAGTGCAGTTTTGTGCTGTATGCTGTGTATGTATGTTTCTAATATAAAATAAACAAATTAAATTTTAAAAAAAGAACAGCAGATACCCTGCCCATTTTCTGAGACCCACTTCTACCGCACCATGGCTCCTCAGAACCCCTTTGGCTGCCCTCTTTTGGGATTCCCTTTTGGGATGGTGTGATAGGTATTGCTGTGTATAGATAGGTTGAATTGTATAGTTACATTTACTATAGCTTACAATAATAATTTTTTTTGGTTAGCTTTTTATTTATTGGTTATGATAAATAACCTTCTGTGCCTTCTTGATGGTATCACCCTGCTGTATTCCAGAGACTAATACTGATGTTCCTCTCTGGGTAAGAGCATCTGTGGGAGATTGTTATGTAACAGTATATAACAGCAATATTGACACAGAGCTTCTCACAGACATATGGATCAGATGGGGCCCCTTATGTGAAAGTCTCTCAACCCCAGAAAAAGGGAAGCTGTGTCAGAGCTCAAGGCCAAACTTGCTGAGTACTGTAGGTCTTTGTTCCAGCAGATACATCAAATATGCAAGTATGTAATGCCAATGATTATCAGTGTTATCCCATGCCTTTTCAGTGCTATGAAAAAGTGTTTGCCCCCTTCCTGATTTCCTCTATTATTGCATATTTGTCACACTGAATGGGTCTCAGATCTTCAGACAAAATGCACTATAAGACAAAAGGAAGCTGAGTAAATTCAAAAGACATTTTTTGTAATTATTTCATTGTTTTAATGAAAAAAGTTAAGAAACACCCATATCACCTCAATCAACCAATTAACCAAATTGAACTGATAGATTCAACTGAGTGAATGCGGCCAGGCTTGATTGTAGCCCGTCCTGCTCAATCTGAACCTCACTCATACTGTACCTTACCCTCAGAGGGAAGTGTTCATCACAAAGCTTCTACAAGCTCACTATGCCACGATGTGAAAATTCGTAAAAATATATCAGTCTGGAAAGGTTGTAAGTGTAACCCTTCCTAAGGCTCTGGAACTCCACAGAACCACGGTGAGAGCCATTATCTCCAAATGAAGAACAATTAGAACAGTGGTGAATCTTATCAGGAGTGGCTAGCCTGCCAAAACTTCTCCAAGGGCACAGCAACAGCTCATCCAAGAAGTCACAAAAGATCCCAGAAGAACATCCAAAGAACTGCACGCCTCTCTAGCCTCAGCTATGGTCAGTGTTAATGGCACCTTCACACGAAGAAAGAGACTGGGAAAAAATGGGATTCATGGGAGTAGCAAGTCAGAAACGACTGCTAACAACGAGAAACATCGGTGCTTGTCTCACATTTGCAAAAAAGCACCTGCATGATCCCCAAAACTGTTCGGATAATGTTCTAAGGACTGGAGTCAAAAGTGGAACTTTTTGGATGACATGGGGCCCATTATATCTGGTGTAAAGCAAATACAACATTTCACAGTAGGACCTGTGAAACATGGTGGTGGTAGTGTGATGGTGTGTGATATTTGCTGCCTTGGATCCTGGATGACTTGTCATTCATTATTGAAGGAACCATGAATTCTGCTCTGTACCAGAAAATTCTTAAGAAGAATGTCCAGTCATCTGTCCGTGAGCTGAAGCTGAAGTGTAATTTTGTTACACAGCAAGACAATCATCCAAAACACAAAAGCAAGTCCTCATCTGAATGGCTGAAAAAATCTAAGTTAAAGTTTTGGAGTGGGCTTGTTAAAGTCCTGAATTGAACACAATCGAGATGCTGTGACATGACCCGAAATGGGCAGTTCATGCTTGAAAACTGCCCAGTTTCTTTGAATTAAAGCAGTTCTGCAAAGAAGAGTGGGCTAAAATTCCTGCACAGCGACTGTGAAAGACTGATATCAAATTACAGAGAGCGTTGCAGTTGCGGTTATTGCTGGTAAAGGTTGTGCAACCAGTTAAGTTTAAGGGGGCTATTATTTTTTCACATGGGTGATATAAATGAAGTAATTTTTTAAATGTGTTCTGTGTTTACTCAGGTTGTGTTTATTCAATATTACATTTTCTCTAAAGATCTGGAACCATTCAGTGAGACAAATATACAATTATGGAGGAAATCAGGAAGGGGCCGAGTAGTTTGATCCCGGCACTGTCGCTGCATAGAGTAATCTGGCTTATGCTCGGATGGAGGGTCTAGTTTGGGGTCAGAGTGGCGCAGTTTTGGGAAGTGCAGCGTGTACCTGCCACCCTGACCTGCGTCTAGCACAGCGCTCCGGCTCCTGGCCCCTGCATGCCACGCAGACACTTTAGCCCTGAGAGTCGCTCACATTCATTCACATTCACTCTCATTCACTGTCCAGCAGGCAAACGGGTCAGTGTCAGTGCTGCCAACCACACTGCCCCTGTACTATACACACACCCATTCACACACACAAATATACACACTCTCTCACTCACTCACTCACACACACAGACACACACACTCATAAGCTCACTCACGCACACAAATATACACTCACTCACTCACTCACTCACTCACTCACACACACTCACAGACACACTCAATCACAAGTTCACTCACGCACGCACACATGCACGCATACACACTCGCTAGCTTACTCGTGCACACATACTTACTCTCTCTCTCATACTCTCGCAAGGTCAGGAATGGGCTTGTGTGATCGGGAATAGTCAGACCGTCGGGCTCATCACCTCTAAGTGCTTTAGCTAGACCTGCCACTGTGTTCTGTGTATTTAGCATTTCCAACAGGTAGTCACAGGCTGGCTTGTCTGATTGGCAGCTGGTGTGTGGCAGAACTGTTAGCGTAAACGTAAATGTAGCTAACGAGCTCCCGTTATGTCATTTAAGGCGACGTGCGATTCCTCCTGGACAACGACGGTAGCGCTGGCCTTGGCGCTCGTGTTACCCCTTGTGTGCCGTTTTTAGGAACGGGCGAGACTCGACTGGCCCGTGGGCTCTCTCTTGCTCTCTGCTCCGGGTGGAGGTCTCCTGCTGGTTTGGACACAGCAGGGAGATTTATGTGCCAAACTTCTTACTTAATCACTTGTGGAGAAACTTGTTGATTTTGTTCCATATTAGAGTGTTGATGTGAGAGCTGCCAATCCTATCAAGTGCCGCACATTCACGCTGTGGGTGATAATAGTCATGTGACCGCATTTAATGACTGTATATTGCATCATCATAGAAGAAATAAAATCAACATGGCGAAGTAAAACTGGAAAAGAAAGAAGCACACAGGGAAACCGCTCTATACTATACTATAATGTAACTGAGAACAATGTCTCTGTGTGTAATGTTACTGTTCCTTTAAATTATATCATTTCCCCACCAGGAAATAAACTCCTCTTTCCTGAGTAGCATATTAGAGGTGAGAACACGCACAGGTACAAACAGGCACACAAACAAATACACACACTGCACACGCGTGAGCATGCATATATATATATACACATATATATACGTATATGCTGAAGTCAAGGTGTCACAAGGGCCTATTGTGTGTTTGTGCATACATATACATACACACATACCCAAATGCAAATAAATTGCAATCCCAGTTGTCAGTGCATTTCAGAAAGCTGAGTAATATTCGGTGATGTGTTCGATTTTAAAGTCTTTAATGAACTGAAGACAACCATCCCATTTGATTGGGTGTTTGTGGTTTCCTCGTTAATCTGTGTGACATTCTCTCATAGGCGACTGTACCTTTCTGCTAAAGATGGGACATTGTTAGATTTCCCTGTTCCTCACGGTGAAACACCAGGACAGGGTGTGCCCACTCAGTGTACCCTCATGCTAGAGAGAATGGGGGCTCTACGGGATTTCAGCCATTGTAGTTCACTTAATACATCACAGAGTGGGGATAAAGCAAAAGATAAAAGCTTAGGTTTAAAAGCAATATTTTTCATTTCATTTGGTGCTTATTTTTCATTTCATTTCCGAATGAACGTGCTGATTAGTCTGTCCTGGAGAACGCGCTGGGCGTTAAGCTCCGAGCTGAGTACACGCAGATCCCTCCTTGCGCAGCGCTAGATGGAAAGGAGACGCTCATGCGAGCTAATGGTCTCATTAAGTTACATAAAAATAGCTAATTTCCAGTGATGAGCACATGCTTAATGAATAACCGTAATGCATGTCCTGCAGTCTGTGTCCAAGGTTCATGGTCTCTTTTGCCATTTCCCAACACCCCGCGAAAAGGGCGAGTTTGTGTGTAAAACGTAGTGCGCCGAACGCATTCATTACGGCCAGATGCTGTAGATTAAGTTTAGTTAAGGAGGCGCAGTTGTTTGCTGGCGTGATTAGTGATTTCTTTTAGTTTTTTTTTTTTTACCCAGTAAGCTTTGCGCCTGGAACGTGACAACATTGGCTATCCCCCCGCCCCCGGCCCCTGACGCTCTTAAAGGGGGCGCGCGCCCACCGAGTGCCTTATTTAGAGAGGAGAGAGCGAACGGAAGAGCGCGTGCCTTTAACTGCCTTCCTGAAGGCAGACAGAAACTTCCCTTTCTTTCTCCTCACTTCCAGTAAGAGCTTACTGGAGAAACATCACTTCCAGTTTCTGAACTGTTTGCGGGTCCGAATTGCGGCTGAAATTAAATTCTACCTAAAATTCAGAAAGACCAAGGTCAGTGTTTTTATTGTTTCCGGGTTTGTTTTGTATTTGTGTCATTCTTAAAAATCTGAACTGTTTTATATTTAAAACCCTGCTCGAGTCTGTTTTGTCTGCGCTGTGCTTATCGATATCAAGTTTACAAATATTTAAATGATATCTGTGGGACTAATAAAATATGACAACAGTTACAACAACAGCAATTAACAGAGATTCATAGTTAGTTATTGTCTGAACTGTTTATTTTTTTTTTTTGTGACGACTGAAGGTAGCAAATTGTTCTGGTAATTTCTATGTCTGTGGATCGAAGTCGGAGGGCCAGAACTGACAAATGGACAGGTGCCTCTTGACCTCTCGTTGCCTCCGGTTACTGTTAACGTTTAATGACCAGTCTCATTTTTCGATAGCTGTGGTCTTTTTACAAGAGATTTGTTCTGCGTTTTATTGGGACTTCCGGCACACGGGTTGGGGATGGCGAGATGAAGGAGGAAATGATTAATGTTCCGCTTCCTCGCTCCCCTAGACAGAGCATTACGTCAGGGTTCGGCGGGTTTACTGTGTTCGATTGCGCCTCGTAGCTAAAGTTTCACAGATGTGTCGGGAAATTTGGATTGGCTGTTCTTTCTGGGGCTACACAGACCTTTGTTTTGTCTACCATTCTTGCATAACAAAGACTTATCTACTATGGTTGTGATTAGTTCACGGTTTTTGAATACATTAGTGTCCCTGATTAACTATAGGCAGGTCGCCGTGACATGACAGGATGACTGTTAGTGTACTGATCATGGTGTAAAATGGCAGCTCTGATTTAAAATGTACAGCCACCGACCAGGGAGATAATGGTGGGAATTCTGAAGAGGACAAATTAGTATTTTCTCCTTAATTCATGGCTAGCTAGTGTTTGGTACATTTTATCAATCACATCTGGATTAGTTGGACTGTGAGGTGTGAGGTACCCCAGAGCTATAGTACAGACCGCACTGTACCCCAGAGCTATAGTACAGACCGCACTATAGCCCAGAGCTATAATACAGACTGCACTGTACCCCAGAACTGTAGTACAGACCCCTGTACCCCACAGGGTGTAGAGACACTAGTAGAGCTATGGTAGAGTAAGAGAGAGAGAGAGTATACCTGGGACTGTAGTGTAGCGCACAGAGAACTGACAGTCACATGGCTTATCTAGTTGTTACAGTTTCCCTCTCAAACACGTTCATTTTCAGCATTTTGCTACAGTGTAATTGTGTATTGGTGGATGGACTGATTGATTTATTGATTGGTGGACTGCCATGCTTTTACTTCAAGGCCATCATATAGGCATAGTATTAGAGCAAACGTACGCACACCAAAAAAAAAGCCATCTGCAAGGTACTTGGTCACAGGAGCATATTTAGAAAAGAAAGATTTGCACAATGCTCCAGAAGACAAATAATGATGTTTTATTTTACCGTGTAAACGTTACCGTCGTATAGGCATGCTCAGACCGTCTGTAAGGTCTGTACAGCCAAACAGGAGAAATTAACTCATTAAGCAGCCCTACCTTGTGTATTTAACCCTGCAGATTTAGCAAGTAAGCATGTCTGCGTAAATAAGCAGTAAAGTGACTCTTACTAACCCAGCCAGCCACTTTCCATGTCTGTCTAAGCTGACGTATGGGTATTTACGCGAAATTAGGTTTGTATCTTGATAATTTAATCAGCTGACAATCAGATAAGCTACAAAAAATTTGCACAAATCCAGAAAAGGACCCTCCCAGCGTGTGTCTGAAGAGCACAGCTGAAGCGCATATTCAACTGCTGGTTATTATCAGCCATGTTGTTGTTGTGATGTTTGTCATATGGGGGGGCAGAATCTGCCAGCTGGACCCCTGGACCCGGGCCCTTTTGGCAGGGCGTTGACGGGAGGAGGGATCCGGCTCGTGGATGAGTGGTTCACCTCACTCTTTCTCTCCGCAAAGCTCCCCTTCCGCACCCCTCTCGCTCTCCACAACAGCCCGCGGAGGCACAGAGGCACCCCACCCCCCTGCAGTAACAGCAGCTGCTGACCACCCCCCCCCCACCCCACCCCCCCGATAAAGAGCTGAGAAGAGAGAGGAGGGATTATCCACCAAAGAGCCACGTCACATCCGGGCCAGCGCCACCGAGCGAGCGAGCGAGAGAGAGAGAGAGAGAGCGAGCGAGGGAGCGAGAGAGAGAGAGCGAGCGAGCGGAGGATCAGAAACAGAGCCGAGCGAAGAGGAAGGCAGCATCAGCAGCAGCAACAGCAGCGCTCGCTCTCTGTTTACCACGGCGATCATGTGCCAGAGGAGCCTGCAGCGCCCGTCGCGGAGCCCGGGGAAATGGTGAGATGCTGCAGGTCTCTGCACAGCCCGCCGTCCTCCCGCCACCTGCGCAGAGTTAGGGCCAATGCGCGCCGCCTGCGCCCGCTCGCCACCGCGCCCGCGGCCGAGCGGGGGGGCGGCACCGCCGCGGGAGGCAGCACCGCCCTGGGGCCCCCCTCTCCCAGCCACAGGACCCGATTCAGGTACTGCCCTGAGAGGGGGGGGAGAGAGAGAGAGATGTAGAGAGAGAGAGAGAGAGAGAGACGGTAAGAGAGGAGAGAGAGTGAGACATGGAGAGAAAGAGGGAGCGACATGAAGAGAGAGAGACGGTAAGAGAGGAGAGAGAGTGAGTGATGGAGAGAGAAAGAGAGAGAGAGAGGACGGCTGCAGACTGTTGATTGGCAGAAAGGCTGAACAAATGCTGGGAGCGAGAAAGAGAAATGGAGAACGGTAACGCACCGCTGAACTGCGCTGAAATGAGAGAGACGGAGGGAGCGAGGGAGGGAGGGAGGGAAAGAAGGAGGGAGGGAGCGGAGTGATGGAGCCGATTGTGATGCAGCGATGGGGAGATGAATGCTGGAATGGGTTCAGCTTTGGATGTGGGTGCCCCTTTGTTTATTGCTCGCGTTCCGTGTGTGTGTGTGCGGACACCGGGTGCGTGTGTGTGTGTGTGTGTGGTGGAGTCTTCCTGTCAGTCCCCTAAGCCCTCGCGCCACCGCACAAAGCCAGCGGCGTAATGCCCTTAAGCTCCTAACCTAACGGCCTGAGGGGGCCTGTCCCGTTTGGGCCCGGTCCACTGCTCCCCCCCTCGCCCCCCTGCTGTAGCCTGGCTCGCCGCCGTAGGCCCATACAGCTGGAGACACAGAGAAATCAGGACAGGACGCTCCACAGCCAGTGATTGGCCAGTGTGTGCCTGCAATGAAAAAGTAAGGGGGGTGAGCAGTGAGAGAGAGAGAGATACAGATAGTGAGAGAGAGAGAGAGAGAGAGAGAGAGGTAACATTGAGGCCCTAAGTCAGTAAAGCTGTGTGTTGTGTGTGCTGTACTGCTTTATGGAACCAGGCTAATGCCAAATCAGAGGGTTTTATTTCCAGCTCTTCTGTTGAATCACTGGGCCTACATAAATGGGCAAGATGTGAGATTTAATGTGTGTAAAGATAAAGAATGCCCTTTATGTATTTTTAAGATAAAGCCCTGTATGTAAACAATGCATGCATATGTTTGATTTGTGTGTCTGCTTACCAGATACCAGATGTTCCCTGAGCTGCTTTTCCTCAGTTGTACAAGAGAATACATAAAGTGCAGAAAATTTTGGGGTGGGGCATTGTTTTTCTGCAGAGAGGGCTGTTCTTTCAGCAGGGGTTTGTGTTTTTTGGCATAAAGGGCTGCTTTTCAGTAGGAAGGGGGTTTTCGCCTGAAAGCGGGCGTTCTAGCAGAAAGGGATGTTTTTTAGGAGGAAGGGGTGTTTTTTTTTAGCAGAAAGAGGTGTTTTTCAGCAGAAAGGGGGTGCTCATTGCTGTGAGCTGTCCTCATCGCTGGAAGAAGCTGGAAAGGCCCAGCGAGCCCTTCAGTGTTGTGTGTGATTCGGGCCCTGGCGCAGCAGGGCTATCCTGCCAGAGGGGTAGTGTGCTTCACTGGGTGCTTTCAGTAAGGACGGGGAAGAAGAACAGCTCTGCATTAAAATGCAGTGTGCTTGGCTGGCTGTCGGCGGGGGGGCGGGGGGGTGGGGGGGCGGTCGTCTCCAGACGTGTGCAGGTGTGAGCCCCGGGGAGGGGGGGGGGTGAAGGCCGCCGGGATGCTAACAATGCGTGCAGTGTTGCGCAGCCGAGCCAACGCACTCCGGGACCGTTGCGCAGCTCCGACTGGCCGTGCTTTCACAATGAGGCCAGACACACTGTTCGCATTTTTCAGTGCGGGCTGCCATGGATTGTGGATTGTTTGTGCGTGTGTGTGCGTGTGCGTGTGCATGTTAGTGTGCGCATGCAGTTTGTATTAAGCACCCCTGCTTAAAATTCAGAATCAGTTACTGTATTTTTTAATTTTTATGTACATGCTGTCTATCCCTCTGTCAGTCCTTCAGTCTTTTGTGCAGTCTCTTGCATGAACAGAGTCTGTGTTCAGGCATTATGGTGCGTCAGGTTTCAGCATGCGTGAGTATGATAGGGTACAGCACATCACAGTGACTGCTCAGAATCTCTGCATGCATAAAAAATCATCTTAAAAAAGTCAAAACGATGAAGACGTGCGCCTATGTACATGGGACGGCCCACAGAGTGGATATGTCCTGTGGAAACGACCCCTGCACCCCCATACCACACGGTGTCTCGGTGGGGGGGCGGGGAACCGTGGCGAACGTTTGTCCGGAGTTAGCACGTTAGCACGTTAGCGTGTCGGTCTATGTTTAGGCACTACGGCGTGCACGCTGTGGCGTGATTGGGTGAAAGTGGCGGGTCTTATCCCGATTAGAGTGCATAGCCTCTTATTGCTATAGATAGCCCAGCCCCCGCGCTATGGAAGGCCAGGTCCTGCCACTCAGCCCACTGCTGCTGGCTCATCACTTTCGGCAGGCCAGTTTGACCCACTTCCTCTGACACGTTAAAGCCGATCTGGATTTGGCAGAGATGCCATCACCTTGTGTACTGAGATCCCATTAGTCCCACGTAGCCGCTGGATTGGCCGAGCGCTTCGCAGCCTTTCATGACCCTGATGGTGTTAGAAACAGGAAGTGTGAAACGGGCTTCTTATCGACCCTGTCGCCTACCCCTTGAGCGGATGCTACCACTCAGAGGTCCCTTTCAGGGATTATAATGTGTGTGTGTGTGTGTGTAGTGCTTTCTCCTGGATGCGTTTGCACTGGTGTTTGCGTAACTGAGGTGCCGCTGGTGACGTCCCTTCAGTCCAGTCCTCTGTGCCCTACTTCGGATTCGGCAAACAAGTGAAGGCGCTAAACCCTGAGCCGGCGAGATAACCGCTGCCCCACTTTTGGCTGCAGTTTAAAAACATTGTTTTATTTATAGTAAGACATCCTGCATTGAGGTCGAGCATGGACGCGTCAAGCTCGTATGTACACTGCGTGAGTCCACCGGAATAATGGTATAGTAATGGCTTTGCATGCATCTGGTACAGGACACTCTGCATTTAATTGGTGTGTTAGATACAAAGCCCCGTCTTTCCTTAGTGGGTACACATGGAGTAGGGCCTTGGATGCTACACATGGAGTAGGGCCTTGGATGCTACACATGGAGTAGGGCCTTAGATGCTACGCATGGAGTTGTGCCTTAGACGCTACACATGGAGTAGGGCCTTAGGTGCTACACATGGAGTAGGGCCTTAGATGCTACACATGGAGTAGGGCCTTAGGTGCTATACATGGAGTAGGGCCTTAGATGCTACACATGGAGTAGGGCCTTAGGTGCTACACATGGAGTATGGCCTTAGGTGCTACACATGGAGTAGGGCCTTAGGTGCTACACATGGAGTAGGGCCTTAGATGCTACACATGGAGTAGGGCCTTAGGTGCTACACATGGAGTAGGGCCTTAGATGCTACGCATTCAGCAGACTCATTCTGAGGTCAATGCATTATTGTACAAAAAGCTTCAAGAAATACGGTGAGCTCCATAATGTTTGGGACAGACTTTCTTCTTTTTTTGGGCTTTGTATTCCACAATTTTAGATTTGTAATCAATGATTCTGATGTGGTTCAAAAGCAGATTCTCATATTAAAGGGTATTTTTATACATATTGGTTTCACGATGTATAGAGTGCAGCAATTTTTATACATGGGCCCCATAATTTCAGGGAACCGTAATGTTTGGGACAAATGGCTTCAGTGTGGTTTCTGATTAGCCAGGTGTGATCAGTTTCTGCCTTAGTGCTGGTACTGTATAAGAGAGCTTTCAGTATCTAGTCTTCATTTGAGGCTTTCAAATGCCTTTGTACTTTCTTCAGAAGACTTCACAAACAGAACTAAAGAGGCCACATTGCAAGATGCAAACCACTAGTTATCGACAAAAACGAGATGACCAGGTTTTAGTTTGCTAAGAAGTACATTGAAGAGCCTGCAGGGTTCTGGAAAAAGGACCTGTGGAGAGATGAGACTAAGATTAATTTGTATCAGAGTGATGGCAAGTGTGGAGGCCTAAGGGAACTGCTCAGGATCAAAAGCACTCCCCTCCTCAGTAAACAAGGTGGTGGGGGTGTTATGGTTTGGGCAAGTATGGGTGCCACAGGTACTGGCTCACTTGTCTTCCATGATGGTGTAACTGTTGATGGTGTAACAGCAGGAGAATGAATTCTGAAGTGTACGGAAGCATCTTATCTGCTCAAGTTCAAGCAAATTCCTCCAAACTCACTGGATGGTGCTTCATCCTGCAGCAAGACAGTGACCCCAAACTAAAGTAACAAAGCAGTTTTTCCAAGCCAAAAACTGTCAAATTATTAACTGACCAAGTCTGTCACCCAACCTGAATCCAATTGAGTTTGTGTTTACAGTGCTGACGAGAAAATGTTAGGCAACTAGCCCCCTAAACAAGCAGGAGCTGAAGATGGCTGCAGTGCAGGCCTGGCAGAGCATCACCAGAGAGGATACTCAGCACCTGGTGATGTCTATGGGTCAGACTTCAAGCAGTCATTGCATGCAAAGAATATGCGACAAAAGTACTAAACGACTACTTTCATTTACCCGACATTAATGTGTCCCAAACATTGTGGTGCCCTGAAATCTAAGGCTATATGAATAAAAAGATCTGTAATTTACACATTGAGAAATCAAAGTCTATAAAATACCCTTTAATAAAAGCAGAGAATGTGCACTTTTAACCACATGTGAATTGTGTGATTACAAATATAAAATTGTGGAGTTCACTGCCAAATCAAGAAAAAAATGTCTTTGTCTAAAACCGTTACGGAGCTCGCTGTGCATGTAACTAACCTTCTGTCTTACTGCCAACCTGTAGGAATCCACCACAAATACTGCAGCACATTCTTTCTGCTAATTAGCCATTAGCCCGGGTGACATGTCCCTGGTCTGTGTGATCACGTGCACCCGACATGGCCGCTGTTCTTCTGCCTGTTAGCCTTTCTCTTCAGCTGCTCAGCAGTTTGTGTCGTGACACGGGTCGACTTAAGTCACACGTAAGACATCTGAACATAAGAACAGGAATATTTCAGGCCATCTTTGCTCATAATTTTTGTGTATCCATCGCAGTAACACATACAATGTAAGGCTTCTCGAACCGTAGTAGCCTATATTATACGTAACATACCAAAACGTTTAGCCAAAGTGGGGACAGCAAAATTGCGTGAATAAAGCAGTTGAAGGCAGCCGTCGGCACAATGCACTGAATAACTACATATTAATGTGCAAACTGCAGCAAAACCGTAATCTTTTTGGATTAAGAGCAGAAGGATACCTCCCTAGAACTCCTCTGGATTTCAAACCTGTGACCACCTGTTCAAGCCACTGCTCTACAGCGGCATTGGACCTTACCATAGCTACACGCTCATCTCTCAGAAAATGGACTGATTCTGTGATTGATTTGTGCTGGATCAGTGAGGAGCCGAAAGATTGTTTTCGTTAAACGTTTGGGCTTGGCCAAGGGCGTTTGTGTGACAAATCCTCGGTCTCTGTTCCGAGCATGCATGCAGGAAATAGCTGTGTGTTCTGGGATCATAAAGATTTCAAGAGTGGAATGAGTGGGATGGGTTTTATAAAGTGGCATTTACACGACACTTTATTCTGGACTTGTGTTTTTTTATGTGCCTGAGATTCATCTGAAGTGTATTTATCTGAAGTGGGAATCTCTTTGTTCTCTTAGAAAAAAATGTCTTGGAAAATGAAAACCCCTCCTTAGGCTGTGGGACTCTTGGTCTTTGGGCCCTAAGAGAGACACTGGAGCAAGGAAATGTGGAATGATAGAGAGAGAGAGAGGGAGAGAGAGAGAGAGAGAGGGGGAGGCAGAGAACGACAGAGAGGGGGGGTGTTAGAGAGAGAGGGAGGCAAGCAGAGAGAGAGAGAGAGAGAGGAGGCAGGGGTGGAATACCAAGAGGGGGGAGAGAAGAAAGGATTGATGCTGAAAAGATAGAGAAAATAAATGGAAGAGGGAGACAGAGGCAAGGAACTGGCAAGCTGGACTGACCTAAATTCAGAATGTGACACAGAAAGGAGTTGATGTGTGTTTATGTGTTTTTGTGTGTGTGTGTGTGTGTGTGGTTGTGTGTGTGTGTGTGTGTGTGTTTGTGTGTTTAGGTGTGTGTGTGTGAGTGAGTGAATGTGTATATGTGTGAGTGTGTGTGTGTGTTTTCGAGAGAGTGACTGAGTACATGCACATTCACTGTATGCTCTAGAGTAGATTTCGCATTGGGCTCTTATCTAATCATTCTGTTTGTGTCTCTCTGTCTGTCTGTCTGACTGTGGTCCTGTCGGTGTGCTCCATTTTGTGTGTTTTTCTGTGCCTTTTTCTGTGTGCTTTTCACTCTGTGTGTATGTATACGCGTGCCTGTGTGTTCACCCATGTCCACGTGTACGCGTATGTCCTCGCATGTATAAACCCGTCCGTCTATGCTAATATGGGTGCATCACTGTGTCTGTGTGTGGCTGCATGTGTGTGCGTGTGCGCATGGGTACGCGCGTGCAGGTTGCAGTTCCCACAGTTGGCCTTGCGGCGGCGCCTGGGTCAGCTGAGCTGCATGTCCCGGCCTGCCTTGCGGCTGCGCTCATGGCCGCTCTCCTTCCTCTACTACATCCTGCCCTTTGGGGTACTCAAGCCCCTGGCCAAGGTGGGCTGGCGTCCAACTAGCAGGGTGAGTATGGGGGGGTGGGTGGTTGGTGGAGCCTCAGGATTGGGTTTCACTTGGTGGGTGGGGCTTAGTCCCTGGACCACTGGGCAGAGCTGTGTGTGTGTGTGTGGGTATGTGTGTGTGTGAGGAATCTCAGCATCCAGAGGTGTAAAGGCTGTGCATATTACAAATGTGTTTTCATTTTCAGATCTTTCACAAGAAATTGTGAAAAGGAAACTGTCTGAAAGGGATGGAACTTCCAAGGCAGTGTTTCTGTTTGCCAATATTCTGTTATCCCAATCAGCAGTGCGCTAAATTATTAGTGCTCTAGATGGGAAACATGGGCCCCGCCCTGTTCTGTGGGTCCCTGCACTGTTCTGTGGGCCCCCCACCCTACCGCACTGCTTCCTGAAAGAGCCCTTTGTTTGTTAACAGCTCTCTTTTGATCCATTGTTCCCAAAGGCGACTCGTACAAGGAGAAAAGACCAACATGTCTGGTCCTCCATTTCCAACCAGTGGCGTTTAAATAACCGAACTGAACCGAACCGTTTCTGATTCTGATTCCGATTCCTTGGAAAAAAACTGAAAGTGGCCCAGACTTCAGGGAGAAGACGCGATTTAAAACCAGGGGCACTGGCTTTGCCAAAACGACCTCCAGTCCAGAGCGGCTCAGCCCACGTTGGCATGCTGCTCACGTCCTTTGCTTTCAGAGAACAGAGCTCTTTTAGAGAAGGAATTTGCAACAGCATTACTGAAAAAATGTCTCACGCTTCTCTAGATCCACCACCGACCCACACCGAGTATTAGAGAGCCAGATTATGTTCGGATGGAGACTGTTATTTGATTCTTAAACTTGCGAAGTGCCATGGCGTCATTTCACAACTAGTGGCTCTTCGTAAATCTTTTTTTTTTTATTGTTTAATGTGAGAAGATGCAGGGAGAAAATAAAGAGAGACGTGCATTCATTTAAATCACAGATTGTGTTATTACATGCACGGAGAAAAACTTCCAATGAAACTGGGCGATGTCCATTAATATTAAAGAAACTAAACTGACGCATCAGGCTACCTGTGACAGGCTTAATAGAAAGAGTGATCCCTTATGAGAGGTTCCAACTCCCCGCAGTGCTGGGCTGGCTCTGAGGCAGACTAATCCGCTTAACACACATCACACACAAACAACCTCTCTTTTTGGGTCAGCTGAACAGTCTGACACCAAAATGCAGAACAAAAGGGGAGAGAACACTGTTTTCTGTCTGATTAGTACACTACTGGCAGAGACTGGTACACTACAGGCAGAGACTGGTGCACTACAGACAGACTGGTGCACTACAGGCAGAGACTGGTGCACTACAGGCAGAGACGGGTACACTACAGACAGACACTGGTGCACTACAGGGAGAGACTGGCGCACTACTGGCAGAGACTGGTGCACTACAGGCAGAGACTGGTGCACTACAGGCAGAGACTGGTACACTACAGGCAGAGACTGGCTCACTACAGGCAGAGACTGGCACACTACTGGCAGAGACTGGCGCACTACAGGCAGAGACTGGCGCACTACAGGCAGAGACTGGTACACTACAGGCAGAGACTGGTGCACTACAGGGAGAGACTGGCGCACTACTGGCAGAGACTGGTGCACTACAGGCAGAGACTGGTACACTACAGGCAGAGACTGGCTCACTACAGGCAGAGACTGGCACACTACTGGCAGAGACTGGCGCACTACAGGCAGAGACTGGCGCACTACAGGCAGAGACTGGTACACTACAGGCAGAGACTGGTACACTACAGACAGACACTGGTGCACTACAGGGAGAGACTGGCGCACTACTGGCAGAGACTGGTGCACTACAGGCAGAGACTGGTGCACTACAGGCAGAGACTGGTACACTACAGGCAGAGACTGGTGCACTACAGACAGATTGGTGCACTACAGGCAGAGACTGGTACACTACAGGCAGAGACTGGTGCACTACAGACAGATTGGTGCACTACAGACAGAGACTGGTACACTACAGGCAGAGACTGGTACACTACAGACAGACACTGGTGCACTACAGGCAGAGACTGGCGCACTACTGGCAGAGACTGGTGCACTACAGGCAGAGACTGGTACACTACAAACAGATTGGTGCACTACAGGCAGAGACTGGTACACTACAGGCAGAGACTGGTGCACTACAGACAGACTGGTGCACTACAGGCAGAGACTGGTGCACTATAGGCAGAGACTGGTGCACTACAGGCAGAGACTGACGCATTACAGACAGGGACTGGTGCACTACAGACAGAGACTGGTGCACTACAGACAGAGACTGTGAAATGTTTTATGGAAAAAGAAATCTAGATCCATACAGATAGAATTCATTCACTAACATTATTCTGGGGCTCTACGCTAACATTTTAAATAGAGCTTTAAAAAATGTGGGAGCATGCTACTGCATTCTAATTAGCAGATGTCCTCCTAAATTATTTCTCCAGTTAGCACACATCAATGTGCAATGTACAGGGCACATAGCGGTAGTGGCAATAGAGAACTAGAATTATTTTCAGCTCATCATTTTTTGAATATGAAGTTGAGGGAGTTGCCGTGTGATTAGAGAGTTTTGTGAAGTTCTTTACCTTGTGGTGCATTCCAAAAACATGTTTTTACTCGGTCTGGTGCTTATGATTTACAGTTTGTTAATCTGATCTAAATTTAAACTCTGAAACTATAATCTGATTAACTGCAAAATGATTGCATTGTTCCTGATATTAAAATCAGCTTCTGTTAACCGCACTTTTTATACAAGGACCCCTTTGTTAAAATGAACACCAGTTCTCAAAATCTGATATTACTGTTAACAATGTTTCTTAATTCCAACTATTGTGAAGGTTAAATGTTCCCAGACATTATGAAAAGGGACCTTTTGCCATTACATCTGGTAACTGTACTTCTAAGCCCAGTTCAGTCTGATGCAATGAGAACGGGGCAAAACGGTAACATTTTATCACAGAACTGCAGAGTTCTAGAATGTCAGCCAAGGAATCTTTCTGAGAAGTCTCATCCCTCTGTGGCAGCTTGCGTCCTAGCAACCAGAGGCTGGGCTGAAACGCATCAGGTCCTCTGATGATTAAACCGAGCTTCGGACTCTTACGGCGCCCTAGCCGGCGAAGACTGCCGCCCGATATGCTGGGTGCTTTGGAAGTCTCATCCCTGTTCACACAGAAAACACCCTCGCCTTGTGGGTAATTTGGAGCTGAAAGCTTTGTTGAGGAGAAAGGACCACTCTTGAAATGTCGTGCATGAGGGACCATTCTGTGGTATTAATGTTTAGTTTTTTTTTTTTGCATATGCAGGTGCAAAAAAAAAAAAAAGTTCACAGACTCTTGAGAGCAATGGACAAAGAGCGCAGACAAATGTCCTTAAGTGGTTATGCAAATCCGTCTGTCACTACAGACTGGGGGACAATTAGTTTTGGGTAGATTAACATATTTTATGCGAGTGGGCTCTTTGGTGGCTCGGAGGAAAACAGGAACAGATTATGAGCAGGGGCATTAGTCAGGGATCATAATTAGACCTTGTTTTTGGAAAGAAGCGCAAAGAAGAAGTAATAATTTAAGTGTATCCAAGGGATTTCACTCATTTGAAAATGTCATGCAGAGACCTATTAAATCAGATGACAAATATTTCCCTTGGGTTTTTATTGTTTTGTCTTTTTAAGCAAGACCATTTTAATAAAGTATTAAAATCTAACAACCTCACTGTGATCTTTGGGAAATAAGCTACTACCCACCTGAACATATGAATGTTTAAAAATGGTTTAAAGGAAGAAACAGCGCCTCCTGGTGAAACAAAGGGAGTGTAGCCCATGAGTGCTGTTTTACTGTCCCCTGCAGGTTAGTCTGATCTGAGGTTCGGTCTGTGACCCTGAGTTTGTCGCCCCCTGCAGGTCGCTCTGTACAAGACTATCCCGACGCGCGTGCTGTCCCGTGCCTGGGGGCGGCTGAACCAGGTGGAGCTGCCCACCTGGCTCCGGAAACCGGTCTACAGCCTGTACATCTGGACCTTCGGGGTCAACATGAAGGAGGCCGCGGTGGAGGACCTGCACCAATACAGGAACCTCAGCGAGTTCTTCCGACGCAAGCTCAAGCCTCAAGCCCGGCCCGTCTGCGACTCGCACTGCGTGGTGAGAGCGCCCCCCGTGTGCGGGGAGGAGGAATGCCAGTAATATGCGTCTCCCTACGATCAGCAGTGGACTTTACACTGTTCCCAAAGTCCCAGAGTTACAGATCTGCTTTTCCCAGCATTCACTGGGGCACTATATCCTCATAGGATGTAAATGTGTCATCAGCATCTTTTCCTGCACATACAAAACTTATCAATACTAATATCTGACGTTTGTATAACTTCATAGTATGAGTATCCTCTGCAGCCACGTGTACACATACATAATTTCACCACACACTTGCATAGACCCTGCAGTTCCCCTTAGTGTACATTTAATGCTTGAGATTACAGTCAGGCCACAGAGGAGAGGTACATGGTATTTGCTAAACGGCCTGTTTAATGTAAAGAACAACACATAAATACCTATAATATATAATAGCCTATAATAGCCAACACTGGCACCATTTTGTGAGATATCTGGCCACAGCTTCATGTGTGATGTGACTCATTTTGTTTCTCATGAACGTGCGGGTATATGTGTGTCCCCCAGATCAGCCCTGCAGATGGTAAGATCCTGCACTTTGGGAGAGTGCGCAACTGTGAGGTGGAGCAGGTGAAGGGTGTGACCTACTCCCTGGAGACCTTCCTGGGCCCACACACTTGGGCCGAGACCTTAGGCCTCAGCAAGAGTGAGTGTCCTGTCTGTCTGTATGTATGTCTGTCGGTCTGTCTGTGTCTGGCTGTCTGTCTCTGGCAGGCTGGGTGGATGGCTATCTATCTCTCTCTCTCACTCCCTGTCTGTCTGTATGTCTGGCTGACTGGTTTTGTCTGTCTCTCTCTCTCTCCTCTCTCTCTCTCTCTCTGTCTGCCTGTCTGGCAAGCTGGCTGGATGGCTTTCTGTCTATCTCTCTCTCTCTCTCTCTGTCTGCCTGGTTGACTTTCTGTCTGTCTGGCTGGCTGGCAGGCTGGCTTTCCGTCTGGCTGGCTGGCTTTCTGGCTTGCAGTCTGCAGTGTTGTCTTGCCCTGCGGCTAACCAGACGTGCTGATCTTCTCTGTGTGTTGCGCAGATGAAGACGACCTCACCTCCTTCCAGGACCTGCTGGTCACCAAGGAGGGGAACGAGCTGTTCCACTGCGTGGTGTACCTGGCCCCAGGGGACTACCACTGCTTCCACTCGCCCACCGACTGGAGGGTCGCCCATCGCCGCCACTTCCCTGGTCAGTATCCTGCTACTCACTCCTCACTGCCCCCCATACACTGCGCCTCCATTACTCCTCTTCTCTGCTGCACCTCTTCCCTACACATCCTCTCTACTGCACCTCCTCATCACACATCTCATCAGCTGCGCCTCCTCATCACACATCCTCTCTGCTGTCCCTCTCCATCACACATCCTTTCCACTGCACCTCCCCATACTCCTCCTCTCTGTTTCACCTATTTACTACACCTCCTCTGCTGCACCTCTTGTACTGCACCTCCTCACTACACATCCTTACCTGTCTTTCCCCTGTATTCTGTGTCTTTGTCTTTAGCATTTTTGTCATTTCTGGCCAACAGGCGAGCACAGGTTATGCAATCCAGCCCTGGCTCTCTTCTGCTTGAAGCCGATAATCCTGATCCGCTAATGGGTTCCTCACGTTGTGTGTGTGTGTGTGCTCTCTCTCCAGGCTCTCTGATGTCGGTGAACCCAGGTGTGGCGCGCTGGATTAAGGAGCTCTTCTGTCACAACGAGCGGGTGGTGTTGAGCGGGGAGTGGACACACGGCTTCTTCTCCCTCACGGCTGTGGGCGCCACCAACGTGGGCTCCATCCGCATCTACTTCGACAAGGTGAGAGCCCGGGTCAGAACCGGAAACCAGAACCAGGGACAGGGGGCATGCATTTCACTGGCTTTCATTGGTTTTAAAAGCTATCTTTGGATAGCTTTTAAAACCAGTGGGATGTTTGGCCAATTCCCATCATTTTTCCATGGCCTTCCAGGATCTAGATATTTTCAAAGACCATGGGAGCCCTGAGCTAGTGAACAGAAAATGGAACCACCAAGCATGAAGTCACTTAATAGGGAACTGGGCTAGCACCATTTTAGATGAAACTGCCTGCTCTCACAGAGTTGAAATTTGCAGTCATGCGACCTTCAGTTCCTCATCTGTCTTGCCTTTCATTATGAAGTAGCGCACTCATGACTAAGTCATGAATGACATCACAGCCATACCTTCCGTTCACAGCTGATTTTACTTTATTGATGAGGTCCCTCTGATTCCATGCTGGCATGCTCATGAAACAGCCTCAAGTCAAGCTGTCTTGAGAGCCCACTAAATGTTCCCCAAATATCTATTTACTTTAATGGGGTACCTGTGTGGTACCTCCCGATTTGGTTAAAATTGTTGTCTGTCATTCACCCAGGCATTTCCATTTATTGTTCAATATTTGGATGAGACTGGCGCTACTTATGCCGTTTATGTCAGGGAAAGGATGGCTGAGGAAACATGCACCTGTATGTTACAGTTATGACTGCTATCAAGTTGGCTGATTTAAAATACCAAAATGACCAAATTAAAGGGGACGTTAAGCACTTGGTGATATGGCTCTGGCTCATTCTATTTTTACCTTAGAAGATATGGCCCTGCATTCGGATCTGAAATTGACCCATGTTTGCTGGAAAAATAACCTAAAGGAGCTGTTTTACAGCTACTAGCACTTGGGTGCAGCCAACTAGGAATACCTAGCTATTCTTGTGAACGATGAATCAGGCCAGAGTCTGATATCATTGAGTGCTTCACATCCCCTTTAACCCAGCTGTGTGTAGCAAGTCTAGTTCACTGTACTGGTACAGATACTAGTATGCAGTACGATGCCATCATCAGTATCCATCACAGCCTGATTGGATCCTGAAAAACTGAAAACAATGCTCAACAGCATCTTGACTTCCTCATACCGTGCATTAGGTTACATATATCTATGGTGCTGCCACATTTTGCTCCGCTCAAAAATGGACTGTTAGTTCCTCTAGGGGTTTATTTTATAACTCAGTTTAGCCAAACTATAGGCTTGGGAACCAGTTTCGTACACAGCCAGTATAACACAAGCAGGTTTAGGGCATGACTGCCTCAGTGTTCCCAGAGTCATTTTACTGATACTCATTGTTGGTACTCAGGGAGTATACCTTTTGGAGAGGTTAAGCAAACCAGCCTCTCTGATTGCCCTTCAAAACATATAAGTCACTGCTGCTGTGACTTATCTTTTTACATATGAACCGTGCATGTTCCCAAGTCACCTGTCTGCACATGCTCAGTAGGCTAACTGACTTACTGAGTTTCAGAGGGGGAAGGGTTGGATCATCTCCCTAATGCACTTTCAGGATGTGTGCTGGGAACAGCCTAAAGGCCCTTGTGTTTGTGTGTGGTTCAGGCTGTTCCAAGCACACTCAAACAGGGATGACCCTGTTTAACCTGGGGTTAATGGGGCATGGGTGTGCCGGATTGCTGCTGTAAATAAGTAGCTGATCAGAGAGGACAGATGAGCTGAGATTAGCCCCAGATCTGCTGTTTGAACACTGGCTCCCCCTGCTGGCCAGCAGTAGTCTGTGATAGCCACAGGCCATATTAACACAGTCCTCACATACACATTTACATTACCATCAGAGTTAGAGTCACCAATATGTTTTTGCACTTTCATATTTAACATTGTTGGTGACTTTGTCAGCTATTGTTCACTGTCCCTGTGATTTTTCCATTGTGGTTTGCACTGAATATACTGCGGTTTGCACTGTGCCCTGTGATTGTATCTACTTGTGCCAGCAAATATTCCATTCGTTAGACATGTAACCATCAGATAGGCAAGCATAAAGACAGATAGATGGAACCTTGGGTTTTTGTTTTTGCAGATGGTCCTATGTAATCCATTGCATTGTTGAAGAATTTTGAATTAATACCACTCTCCAGTCCTAGCTTAGAATTCAAACACCTGTCCAGTCGGATGACTACCTGAAATGTCTCCGATCAGACGGAGTTGTATTGCTTGCTAAAGGCGTGACATCATTAGGTGGAGACAGGTGCCGTTTCACAGCTGTAAACTGGTGGAATTTTTAGTGGTCTGAATAAACCTTAATTAATTAAATGTCCGCCTGTCCCTGCAGGAACTGCGTACCAATGCCCCCCGCTACAGCAAAGGCTCCTACAACGACTTCAGCTACTTGTCCAACAACAACCAGGAGGGCGTGGCCATGCGGAAGGGGGAGCACCTGGGCGAGTTCAACCTGGGCTCCACCATCGTGCTGCTGTTCGAGGCGCCGCGAGACTTCACCTTCAACCTCAAGCCGGGTCAGAAAATCCGCTTCGGGGAGGCGCTGGGGACTATGTGATGAGAAGCGGCGGGGGGGGGGAAACTACGGAGACCCCCTTCCCTCCCTCGGGACACACTGGCGGCACCTGGCCGACATGCTCCTGTGCACACCACCATGTGACCCGCGAGTGCACACGAACAAACTAACCAACCGAGATGCCCGTGCCCTCAGGCGCAGCGTGCGCTCGCTCAGATCCATGCGTAACCGCGGTGTGTGTTCACATGCAGACATGCTAAAACAATGGCAGACTCATGGCAAACGATGCACGCACCAACACCGTCGCATTACTACCTTGGGAGTCTCCCCATTTATTTTTTTATATTTGTCGTTGTATTAATTACCCATCGTCAGTCAGGCACAATGTAACCAGAACAGAATGAGATATTTTGGCACATTTAGATTTTGCATAAAATGCCGATTTGCTTAATTGTTTTTCTTTTCTTTACTTTTTTTTTGTTTACCCATAATGCCTTTTTTGTGATGGAGGTTGTCTGAAACTGACACAAGCAACAGAACACACTGGTGCAAACCACTGCGCAGTCACAGACACTGTCCCAGTTCAGTTACACACAAACACTCTCCCCTATTCAGTTACACGCACACATTCTCCCCGTTCAGTTACACACAGACACTCTCCCTGTTCAGTTACACACACGCTCTCCCCGTTCAGTTACACACAGACACTCTCCCTGTTCAGTTACACACACACACTCTCCCCTGTTCAGTTACACACACACATTCTCCCCGTTCAGTTACACACACACGCTCTCCCCTGTTCAGTTACACACAGACGCTCTCCCCTGTTCAGTTACACACAGACACTCTCCCTGTTCAGTTACACACAGACGCTGTCCCCGTTCAGTTACACACAGACACTGTCCCCTGTTCAGTTACACACAGACGCTCTCCCCTGTTCAGTTACACACAGACACTGTCCCCCGTTCAGTTACACACACACGCTCTCCCCTGTTCAGTTACACACAGACGCTGTCCCCGTTCAGTTACACACAGACACTGTCCCCGTTCAGTTACACACACACATTCTCCCCGTTCAGTTACACACAGACGCTCTCCCCTGTTCAGTTACACACACACATTCTCCCCTGTTCAGTTACACACAGACGCTCTCCCCTGTTCAGTTACACACAGACGCTGTCCCCGTTCAGTTACACACAGACACTGTCCCTGTTCAGTTACACACACACATTCTCCCGTTCAGTTACACACAGACGCTGTCCCCTGTTCAGTTACACACACACATTCTCCCCGTTCAGTTACACACAGACCTGTCCCCGTTCAGTTACACACAGACGCTCTCCCCTGTTCAGTTACACACAGACACTCTCCCTGTTCAGTTACACACACACATTCTCCCCGTTCAGTTACACACACACATTCTCCCCTGTTCAGTTACACACAGACACTGTCCCCCGTTCAGTTACACACACACGCTCTCCCCTGTTCAGTTACACACAGACACTGTCCCCGTTCAGTTACACGCACACTGCCCGTTCAGTTACACACAGACGCTCTCCCCTGTTCAGTTACACACACACATTCTCCCCGTTCAGTTACACACACACTGCCCGTTCAGTTACACACAGACACTGTCCCCTGTTCAGTTACACACAGACACTGTCCCCCGTTCAGTTACCCACAGACACTGTCCCTGTTCAGTTACACACAGACGCTGTCCCTGTTCAGTTACACACAGACGCTCTCCCCTGTTCAGTTACACACACACACTCTCCCCTGTTCAGTTACACACAGACGCTCTCCCCTGTTCAGTTACACACAGACACTGTCCCCGTTCAGTTACACACACACTGCCCGTTCAGTTACACACAGACACTCTCCCTGTTCAGTTACACGCACACATTCTCCCCTGTTCAGTTACACAGACACTCTCCCCCGTTCAGTTCACACGCACACTGCCCGTTCAGTTACACACAGACGCTCTCCCCTGTTCAGTTGCACTGTACGCCTATTGAAATGCAACGTGAAAGAAAGACCTCAACTTTTAAGAATGTATAAGCGAGTGTAGAATTTGCCTCTCCACCTTTATTCTATTTATGTTTTTCTCACGTTCTCTCCGTCCACACAGCCACATCTCCCTCCCATTCATCCATCTATCCCTCCCACTGGTCACCCGTAAAAATACCTTTTGTAACTGTCATCACTGCCACCAATTATTATTATTATTATTATATTATTATTATTATTCATGATTGAAAACAAGTTTTAATTACTGAAAGGTGGACTCTGACTCAGGCTAAACTTGAATTGTTCTAAATTGATATGTATCAAACAGCAGTGCACCTTAGACACCCACATACTAAAAACCCCAGATACATGTTAATCTCAGGACCACTGCTCCTTTAAAAAAGAAAACAGAAGTGTGGAGCCGATTCTAGCACTTCTGTGCATGTATGGGGAAAACATACTGCTCTGTGAGTCTCAGCTGCTTTGGTATGGCGGATGCTGCTTCAGCATAATCCGTCATTGACGGTTATTGATTGGATGAACCCCGTGTTGAGTCGAGCTGCACAGAACTGTCACTGAATTGACTGAACCAATCAAGTGTAAAACCCGCAGCAAAACCAAATGATTGGCATCCATCAGATACTGATGTCATGCAGTAGCCCTGCCCATTTTGGACATTTCTTTCTCATCTCTCTCCCATCAATGGTGCCAGTAAGACATTTCTCCAATTCTTATGAACTCCCCGTTTTTACATGAGACATTTTAGCCTTTCTGTTCGCTAGTCTTTCAACTGCTATTGCAAGACGGGTGGCACATTCAGGACATGTTTCACCAAAACCTATATAATATTTGCACATTTGCACTCCGTAACTTCACGTTGGGTAGTTGCCAATTTTCACCAAGCTTTTTTTTTTTTTTTTCCAATTTGGAGCAGCTGACATACTGCTGGACGTGTGTCTACATTGGTCAGCTCAATGTCTGTCAATGGTACATTAATGCTATTACTAATATTGACAAGAGTAATAATAAAATGAAGAATAGAAACTATAATAATGTCCCAAAGAATGCAGAGGTGTGGTTCCAGGGGGGCAAAGCTGTGAAAAGACAGTTATACAGTGCAGTCCGTAGGTATTTGGACAGTGGCACAAGTTTTGTTGTTTTACCACTGTACAACAGTACATTGGATTTGAAATGGACTAATGAATATGGGGTTAAAGTGCAGACTGTCAGCATTAAGGGTATTTACATCCATAGCCACAGATCCATGTAGAAATTACAGCCCATTTTATACATACCACCCATTTTAGTGGACCAAAAAATAATTTGACAAATTAACATAATATTAAAATGCTCATATTTAATACTTGGTTTCAAGTCCTTTACACTCAATGACTGCCTGAAGTCTGTGACTCAGAGCCATCATCAGACACTGGGTATCGTCCGTGGTGATGCTTTGCCAGGCCTGTACAGCGACCATCTTCAGTTCCTGTTTTTTCACTTTAACCTTGTATTCACTGTTTCATTTCAAATGCAATGTGCCGGAGTACAGAGCACAAGCAACAAAAATTGTGTCACTGTCCAAATACTTATGTGCTACACTGCATGTATATATATTCTTTCCTTTTTCTAATTTCTTGTAGTGCCAAATAAGAAGGATGAGTTGGGTTTTTTATGTTTTTTTTCCTGTTTTACTACTTTCCTTTGAGAAAAATACATATTTTCTAGGGGGCAGTTGCAATGTTGGCTGTACTGTGGATTTTCAGGAGCACAATGATGAGAACGTGGCAGACTCTGTCAAACTCGGACACGGTGCTCCAAAGAACTCCGACCTCTGACCCCAAGGTTGACTGTACAGACAGGGGCCCGAGGATGAGTCTCACATGGACAGACATGGTGGGCGGGGTCAATGACCCAGAAATGTGTCCAGATGAGTAACTGGTGTCGCAAAGAAAAACTGCGCTCTTCTGGTTTCCTCTGGTCACAGCTAGTTGTTTTTTTTATTTGTCCAATGTAAGATACTGTACTGTACTGAATCATTTGACCCATTAAAACACAACATAGATTTTAATTTTAATATTGCAAAAAGCTGAAAAATGTAATTAATAAATTTTTGCCTATTCTTAAAAAACTGTGTGGGCAGACTTGTTTGTGACTTGGTGTTTGCGACTGTGCATGCATGTGTGTGTGTGTGATCATACTAGCAGTACATGCAAACTTTTTTTTTTTTTTAAGCACAGAAACTTTAGGTTTATGCAAGTTATGTTCACAACAATTCTAATGGTATCAAAACCATATCATTTTGTAAGACAGTGGGATAATGATCTATATAGCCGTGATGACAGTACCGCAGAAGGCATTCAGGAAAACTGATATAAAAGTATGTTCAGTTACAAAATATTTAAGAACTGGCTACTATTTATTGATTAATTCCTGTGCATTAATGCCCTCTGAATGTGCATAAAATATTATTTATTTTAAAGCCTACACTGATTCGCCAGCATCACTTGAAAATGTACATTTAAATTTCATTCATATACATTCCCTGGCCACTTCATTAGGTACACCTATCTAGTACCGGGTAGGACCCCCCTTTTGCCTCCGGAACAGCCTGAATTCTTGGCAGCATGGATTCAATAAGGTGCAGGCAACATTCCTTAGGGATTCTCACATGTTAACTCTAGCATCAGGCAGTTCCTGTAGATTTTTCAGCTACACATGCTGCGAACCTCCTGTTCCATCTTATCTCAAAAGATGTTCTATTGGACTGAGATCTGGGGGCTGTGCAGTCCATTGAAATAAACTGAAATCATTGTCATATTCGTGGAACCAGCATGAGATAATGTGTGTTTTGTGACGTCTTATCCTGCAATAAGTATCCATTTGAGAAAGGGTATAGACTGCAGCCAGAAAGGGATGCACATGGTCAGCAACAATGCTTAGGTATGCTGTGGAATTCTAATATGCTCATCTGGTATTAAGCGGCCAAATCATTAAACCACCACCATCAGCCTGCACCATTAACACAAGGCAGGACAGATCCATGGATTCATGCCGATTACGTCAAATTCCGATCCTAAAATCTGCATGTTGCAGTAGAAATTGAGATGGGTCAGACCAGGTGACTTTTCACCAATCTTCAATCGTCCATTTTTGGTGATCACATGCCCACTGTATTCTCATCTTCCTTCCTTTTCTTAGCTGACAGAAGTGGAACCTGGCATGGTCTTCTGCTGCTGTAGCCCATCCACATCAAGTGTTTGACGAACTGACGGCAGTGCAGGGTTTTTCCTGCATAGAAAATTCTGAGGTGGCCGTCTCAATCAAATTTTGTGCCGCCTCCACAAAATTCTGACCGGCGTCAGCACAAAACAAGACATTATTAATACAAACGTTGCGTTCGTTGGATCATTTTTTTAATAGCAATGGCGGCATTACACCGATGTGATGCTGTATCGTAATAGGCACAATGTACCAGGAAAGGCACTACCAAAAAAGAACGCGAAGCTATGCTACTGTATGCACGAAGTGCATGATCAGACGTCGTACTGAGTGCACTGCATTCAGACAGGTAGCTTGAATCGTGTTTTCTTTTGCACCCAAGCACGTCCAATATTTTCAAGTTTCTTAAATTACATCCTTTTTCAATTTTCCTTTTTCAACTTAGCAAATGTGGCTCATAAAAAAAAAAACAATTTTCTTAGAAAGAGTCTACAAGGAGGAGCAGGTGAAAAGACAGTATAGTCACCATCTGATCATCACTGGTCGTTAAAAGTAGACTATAATTCATACTACTAACAAGATGTGGTAAATTTGATCACATGATCATGATTAAATTACAGCCTCTGCCTCATTTTGAGCCAGGAAAAACCCTGTTGTGCATTCTGAGATGCCCTTCTGCACACCACTGTTGTAAACAGCTCTTATTTGAGCATTTGTAGTCTTTCTAGTTTGCTCTCTCTCATTAGCAAGGTGTTTTTTACCATAGAACTGCAGCTCATTGGATGTTTTTTGTTTACCGCGCCACTCTCTATAGACTGTAGTGCATGAAACTCCCAGGTGGGCAGCTGGTTCCGCGATGCTGGCACCACCACGTCTGGCACCTACAATCATACCACGCCACGCGATTTGTTGTTTGGAGGAGCAGGCTATTTGCATTAACGAGCAGGTGTGCCTAATAAAGTGGCCAATGAGTGAACATTTGTCATGTTTTATGTCGAAATTCAGGAGTAATCATGTTAAACTTCTTCAAAACACATTGCTGTTAACGTTGGAAAATATTTGTGAAATTCCGCCCTGTTCTGCGTGTTCAAAATAATTACTCAAATTATTTTTTTATTCACTCTTTCTTTTCATCCTAGTTTAGAATACCCATTCCTAAATGGCTGACTCCAAATGTTTCAGAGAATGTGAGCACAAGTCCCAGCCCTCCCAAACTGACTGACTAGCCTTGTGAGTCACTTGCCATTCAAAATTCAGAATAAAAAAATAAGGATAAAAAGAATCTGCAAATTCATATCTTGTTATCCAAATGTACCTTCTTGTGATCAGTTACAGTCAACTATATGTTTTTATACTACTAGGGTACGTATACCATAGCTCTATACTGGCTGCTTTGCTGCTTAAATATTTACCCTACCAAAGCAATTCTCTAGCCTTAGCTTTGGAGGGAGTGTAATGATTCTGACTAGTGCAATTAACATCACCTAAGCTAAATTGTCACACCCATTGACACTGTCACTTTTTATTCCCTCAGTTCACTGCTTTCTTCAGTTACCATTACTTTGTTTTTCTTCGCACGTATTGGCGCCTTCAAGTATATAGCTTTTGCTTTCTCCTATCCTTCTTTTCCTTTAGTGTGTTGAACAGTGTTTTTCCTTCATTTATTGTTTTGTAGCCTACATATTTTTTTCTATGTTCAAGCCTGTTATGTTGGTGGAAATTAACGCTCTGAAACTGCATGCTTGATGTAAGAGTCATTACATAAATTCTCCAAAATTGGTACAACAGAAAGTGAATACAATCAGGAGCAGTTTACAACTACAAAAACAAATGAAAATGCGAAGGATGGATTTCATTTTCCCTTTGAATTTTGGTAGGGTTTGTGCGTGACCACGCAAAAACAATAATGCAAATGGCAGCAACGCCATTGCATTTCGAATTTGTCACCCGTGTGCCAGAAAACATGCAAATGAATTGATAAACGGCAGACTGAATTATTTCGTTTTTGTCGTGGATAATGCGGTTACAATAAGAAACCGCTATTTCAAATGTTTTTCATTTTCATTTTCATTTAGGCTATGACAAAGTTGAGTCGTAGAGGGTGAGAAAAATTTAATATGAAATGGCTTTGCGTTTAAATTTTAGAATTGGCAGATAAAGTACTTTTACAGTTTCATTTGGATTATGTCATGGTTTTTGCGCACATCTAATGAAACCGAAATGCAATTGCCGATTTGCATTTTAATTTGAATTTTGGCGTGGATACGCTTCCATGACTCTCCCACAAGTTAATGTTAGCTGACAAACAGATGCGAGGTCTCGTTAGCCAGTAACGTTAGATTATCTCATAAATAACGCCGATATTTTGATGTTGCTGTTTAGCGAGTCTGTGTATTATGTATCGAGTTGGTAGCAGTATGCTTTTCGTGGCACGCTGCTCCCTGCCCAGCTAGTGCCCGCTGTTCTTTGAGCAAAAAGTTCGTCGGTTTGATACCTTAGCTGGCTAACGTTAGCTTCTAGCTGACTAACTAACGTTTGCTATTTTGGCTCTAGTTATAGGCCCTAAATAATTTTGAAACAACTCCTGTTTGTAGCAAGCAGTGGGTAACACTTACAACCACAGTAGAGTAGCAGCAGTAGAGGTGGCCTGTCTCAAATAGTTAACCATTAAAGGACAGATATAGGCTACGCGTGAGCACCAGGCTTATGGCAGTTGTTGCCATAGCAACTGCCCCGTTAAGTGAACTGATCGGCACGCGCTGTGTGTTTATAACTATAGCGCGAACGTTTTGAAGTTATTTATAGGAACTATTCATTTAGGGAATATTAATAGTTTTTACAAAGTGGCCTTTGGTCAAAATCATCACATCATTGATAACACCACACCCTTTTTATTACAAATTAGCTACAGAGTCAAAACTAAAATTTTGTCACCGTCCAAATACTTGGGGACAACACTATGTTTGTATAGCAATGGTCTTGTACAAAAGAAGTGTTAAGTACTGGAGGCTAGACTTGATGTGTTCTTACTATGACTTGTTTAGATGTGTGTAAAAAAAATACATAGTAGGCGAGAAGTCAAGAAAGGTAAATATTCTCTTGAGCAATCAATTGATAATTCTGCAAAAAGACATTTGTGTAAACTGCGTAATGCAATTGATGTTTTCAACGAAACACTGTGGCCCGCCAGGACCAGGAATGAAGATCACTGCACTATTCTGTTTGCTAAGTACCTGCACCGGGAATACTCCAGGACAAGCCCATTGTCCATCAGCATTACCAAAGCTGTGTGCATTAGAATGAGAATACTGGGTCATTCTCTCTGATGTGAATCAGAAGAGAATAGTATTTGGTTCCGCCTTCAACAAGGAAACCTAATGCCTAGCTCCAAATAAAATGTATTGTAATGTTAGCGTTGTGACCGGGCCAAAACAAGAGGTGGGAGGCGGCGATTAAAGTGAAATGGAATTAGGTTTATTACCTATAAATTTACTGGCTAACGTGGGCAAAAGGAGGTGTCCTAACTTCCCCAGAACACAACAAAACAACTAGGTATGTGTGGGGGTCAGCTACACACACGCACACACATACAGGCCACACAACAATTGATTGATACTACCCTTTAATCCCACCCCATTAACACAATGCCCTCTTAAATGCCATAATTATTCCTGCCCTGAAACCTCCCCACAATCAAAAGTGACTCAAAACATGTAAGTGAGACAGGACACACACAAGGGGGAAGGGGAGAGGTGACACACACATAAGGAGGGGGAACAGACACAGACAACTGCACATAGTACAGTATTTTAATTGTGGTACACGCACAAAATATTCTATTCTAATCAAAACTCTAAGCAATCATGAGAAAAATGTATCAATTAAGGGCCCTATTTCAGGGCTTAAAATGTAACTAATGAAGGCTCCCTTGAAAGGTGCAATGGCCTTCATCATCAAAAATGTTAAACAGTGATACACAGGTCCTTTTCACTAATGCTCAGTGAGGCCTCTGACACGCAACAGTGTGACTGAATGGAGACCAGTTTAGCCCTCATGTCTTTGAAACTTAAAGGATTACCTCTGCAGGCAGCTATGCAGGCAATCCTGTTTTGTTTAGACTGTATTTGGAGAAACAAAGCCACGGAAACCAAAGGCTAACATTGTTTCCTGTGTGTTAATCGTGTTCAGGTTAATGTTTGCGGGAATAGACATTTATTTAACTATGGAATTTTGTCATGCAGTTGAATCGTCACCACAACACACATTACGCCAAACCATGGTAAAAATGTCCCTGAGTTATTCTATGGGGGTAATTATTATTAAGTCTTGAAAGTTTGGGGGTGGGTACTGGAGGGGGGGGGTGTTGCCATTGTTATGAGATACCACCACGCATGGTATCTTCTGAAACATTTTTTGGGGTGTTCATCAGGAAGTCCTGCACAGGCTGAGCAGCTGAAACAGGTTCTCTGGATGGTAGCTCTCTGGGAATGTGTTTGCCGAGGGGAGGGGGCACTGCGCCTGTTTGACATTCCAGAGCTGACTCAGACTGCTCTCGCCACACGCCCCGAGGGCAGCCGGGCGTGGCCTAGGAGCCTGTCAGGTGTGCGGGGACGCAGCCCCGCTCTCGCTGCGACTTCCTCACCAGTCGCTCAGAAACAGGTGCGGCTCCGCTCTCCTGCCAGCCTTACCACGTCTCTTCCCACGGAAACATCCAGGACACTCGGACGGTCTGTAAGAGAGGATCACTGTGAGCCGTGTGCTGGGATTGAAGCGTTGGAAAGTGAGCTCTTGTGTGCTGAGAGATTCCGCGGGCTTTCTCAAGGTAAGCGCTGCCAACCGCTCTTGTTTTTAGTTGGGGTGAAACTGCCATCTCGTCACATATTCTGATGTACTCTTTGAGCATGTTCTTCTTTAAATTGAAACTAGCATTTTATTACATTTTATAGAATACATTTTATTTTAGTTATGCCACATTACAATTCAGTATGAAAGGAATTTGGATATAAATTAGATTGAAAATGAGTCAAATAACTCAGTAAGTGGGAATCAGTGAGTGCTGAAATATTGTTAAATTCAGACAGTTTTAAGCAACAGTTCTGGAAAATCTGTCCTTACAAGAAACCAGTGATATCAAAAAGGAACCAATGGTATGAAAAAAATACACTACATTTCCAAAAGTATTTGGATACCTGAATATTACACTCATATGTGCTTGTTGAACATCTCATTCCAAAACCATGGGCATTAATATGGAGTTGGACCCCCTTTGCTGCTCTAACAGCCTCCACATTTTGGGAGGCTTTCCAGTAGATTTTGGAACATGCCTGCGGGGATTCACTTCCATTCAGCCACAAGAGCATTAGTGAGGTTGGGCACTAATGTTGGGCGTAAGGCCTGGCTCGCAGTCATCGCAGAGGTGTCTGATGGGGTTGAGGTTGGGGCTCTGTGCAGGCCAGTCAAATTCTTCCCCACCAAACTCAGTGAACCATTTCTTTATTGATCTTGCTTTGTGCACGGGGGTATTGTCTTGCTGAAACTGGAAAGGGCCTTCCCCAAACTGTTGCCACAAAGTTGGAAGTGCACAATTCTCTAGAATGTCATTGTATATTGTAGCATTAAGATTTCCCTTCACTGGAATTAAGGGGCCTAGCCCAAACCATGAAAAACAGCCCCAGACCATTATTCCTATTCCATCAAACTTTATGGTTGGCACTGTTTGGGCCAGTACATTTGGCACTATGCATTCCACTAAACCCAGATTCCGCTAAACCCAGACTGCCGGATAGTGAAGTGTGATTCATTGCTCCACAGAATGTGTTTCCACTGCTAAAGAGTCCAATGGCGGTTGGCATTGTGCACGGTAATCTTAGGCTTGTGTATGGCTGCTTGACCATGGAAACCCATTTCATGAAACAGCTCTTGACAAACAGTGCTGACGTCATTTCCAGAGGTAGTTCGGAACTCTGTAGTGAGTGTTGCAACTGAGAACGTGCTACACGCTTCAGCACTCAGCAGACCCGTTCTGTGAGCTTGTGTGCCCCACCGCTTTGTGACTGAGCTGAAGTTGCTCCTATATGTTTCCACTTCACAATAACAGCATTTACAGTTCATTGGGGCAGCACTAGCAGGGCAGACATTTGACAAACAGACTTGTTGGAAAGGTGGCAACCTATCACAGTGCCACGTTGAAAGTCACTGAGTTCTTCAGTACGACCCATTCTACTGCCAATATTTGTCTATGGAAATTGCATGGCTGTATGCTTGATTTTATGCACCTGTTAGCAAAGGGTGTGACTGAAATTGACAAAACCACTAATTAGAAGGGGTGACCACATACTTTTGGAAATTTACTTGTAGTTGTGATCTTTTTCTTCTCTATTTTTTATCCTGTCCATTCATTTAGTAATTTTCTGAATAGAAATAGTCTGAAGTACTACTAGGTATGCCTGTTGTGTAATATCTGTGTAAAATATGTGAAAGCTCTCTGCATATGGTGGACTGACCCCCCCCCCCCTCATTTACCTCTGTGTCATGTGACAGGAGAATCTCCCTGCTGAATGAGGACACCCCACCAAAGCCTGCAGCGTACAAACTAACTGCATGGTCCATGGACTGTAGTACCCATTCTCTGAGATATCAGATCACAAGCTCCTAAGACGAGCTAGCAAGTAGATTTTTAGGCAGGTGGGATTTCGCCAGTTTGACACTGTCCTGTTCCGCCCTCTGACTCCCGGACAAGGAGCCATGAACCTCTGCCTGGACAACCCCTACGGAGATGTTACCATCCCGCGGGCGAAGCTGCGGTCCCCGGAGGACTCCTCCACAGTCTTCACCAACCCCCTGGCCCTCGACAGCGCGCAGTCCAACCGCAACTCCGCACTCAACCCTTACGGCAATTTCAGGCCCTCTGGCGAGGACCCGTCTGGAACCGGGCTCCAGTCCCAGGACAAGTCCACCCAGAACGCCTCGCCCTACCAGGGGAACTACACCGTCAAGGAGGAAGAGGAGGAGGTCGGCCGCTGCTACTCCTGCTGCCGCCGCTGCCGGAAGAAGTGAGCCTTGACCCCCCCCCCACCCCGGGTGGATTTCGCGGCTGTGAGAATGGTGGGGTTCAGAGGAGCTCTGGATTGGACTGGTTTTCCCTGCTGCTTTCCTTGAAGTTGGGAACACTTTGGAAGTGGGCCTCTTCTGGGAACGCTCTGCTTCGGCACTGTACTCTGCAACTTGAGCCTGAATCAATAGGGGCCACAGCCTCACACCCTCGACCCAATCCTATAATCATAGAATCAGGCTAAAATGACACGGGAATTGAGTTGATTGATGTACCTTGTAAGCTACAGTATGTTTCATTTAGCCATTGTATTTTTGTCCCCCGTTCCCATTTTTGGCCACATGTGGCCTGAATTGTGAGCTCTGTGTTACCTCAAGAGAACGCTTGACAGGGAGCGCACTTTGAGTCCCATCATGCACCTCACTGGCTTGCTGGGAGTGGCCGAGTTTCCATGACAAAAGGCAGGCACTGCACAGAACTGAGGCCTCATTCACAGCTTTGGAGTTCTTTGTCTTTATTATCATGCTGACGATTCATAAAATGGTTTCAGCTGTGAAAGTGTGAGGAAACTAAAGGGTAGGATCAGTTTCTATGGGCCTGAGTAATCAGTCCAATCTGTGAAACACGCTCGACAGGACCATCCATTTGGTATGCAACTGCAAGGCGGCCTAAGCGGTGACCCCTGACCTCTCGTCTCTCTTGTCATGGATGAATTCAGATGAGGTGAAGGCCTGAACATCTTCTGAGTTATCACACTACTTTCTGACTCATTTGTTTGAATTTTAAGCAAAGCCACAGTGCAGTTTTGCTCAGTTTAACCCACCCTGCCGCTAGGCATTCTTCTAACTGTTTAGACGCAAGGTTCTTGAGAACAGGGGTCCACCAACCCCAGAGGGCCAGCAGGCTGCCTGCTCCTCTGCTTTCAGAGGGGAGGTTGCACATGTCCTGTCTCTGGATCTGCTCGTTCTGGTTCCCTTCATATCCAGGGGGGGGGAAAGTGAGGCGTTTGCCTGGATAGAACTTCTCAGATCTGCCATCATGGAAGCATTTGGTTCTCCTCTGGCAGAACCTGAACCCGGTACCGTAGGTATGTGAGCCCCCGCAGGTCACTGGGATCTAAAGGATGAATACATAAAAGCACTGTATATGTACACCGCTTTTATTATTTTGTATTAGACATCAACAAAATAAAATGATCCAAATACCAGAAATATGGCTGGCTTTTATTTCAAAAATTCCAAATAGGATGGAATTGAATTGTATCCGTGTCTTTTGCTTTATTGTTATTTCATTAAAACAATAAAGTAATAATGTTCTCATAAAACAGAAACAAAAATGAAACCATTTTGAAACTATGGATCTTTATGCTAAGCATTCCAATAATTCCGTGCCCAGTTTCACTCATTTATGACATCATGTTGTGGCAGGTGTGACCTAGGTAGCTGCACTACTGTGGGCCAACTGCACCAGTACAGGTTCTTACTGATGTCAGATCAGCTGACTCATCCTCAATCTCAACCCCACCCACTTTGTGCAAAACATATGTCACCATGTTAGCAGCCTGCTATGGGCAGGGCCGGGTGTCCAAGCCTGCAGTCACTGCTGTTCGCAATGCAAATAAACTGGTTCTGTCTCAATCTGTGTTCTCTGGTAGAAACCTCAGAAACACACTTGCATGAGCTTGCAAGAGTTCTTCCCGAACACCTCTGTCTCTGTGCTTGTACTCGCTGTAATAATCATATTCATAATTTTAATCAGTGGAATTGAAAGCATGTTTCAGGACCATTTTTAATATGAATTTTTCTCTAGCACACCAGCCAATCCTTGCCATTTGATTTGTGCAACTGAGCATGGCAACAATGTTTCTGTAATGCATTTTAATGCTGAGGATTCTTCCTGTATATGATATTTTTGTTGTCTTTACCTTGCTAATCTTGTTGTCATTTGTCCTACTATATATATGCGTCATTACAAATTTTATTATGTTTTCCTAGTGTACAGTTTAAAATAGTAACAACATATGAATACCTTTTGGTAATATGTATAGGATCTATTTCATACAGCATTTACTGTATTTAAATGCTGAGAAAATTTACTTGGAATTTGGAGCCACTTTAAAATGGGATCACATGAACATATAAAAGCTGTCCTGTCAGTAAGCCATTTTTTAATGTGTATTCTTTCAATGACACAGCATCTATTCAGTGTGGAAATGTTTGTAGTATGTATACCTGAGGGCATAAGTCACTGTATAGAGACTTATAAGCATATTTTCCATGCGTTCCATGAATGTTTTGCTAGTCGTCCTAATGTTGCGTTACTGCCCCTATAGTGAGTTTCGCGGTGCGAAACAGTCCTCGGAGGTGTCGGCTGAACTTCCTGTTCGTACTGGATGGGAACAGCCTGCTGCCGAAAGTCTGAGCCTCACTGGAATAACCGGCCTTACCTGCCCCCCGTTCTTCCTCACCGGCCGCTCCCACGCTGCCTAAAAAAAATCCGCTCCTCCCCCCCACCGGCGCCTACGCACAGCCGAAGTGTTTACTCTTTCCGATACTATGATTTAAATGTGGCAGTGGAGCTTACGCTGGGTGTTTGTTTTCCCCCTGTGAATGCAAGTATTTCCATGGTAATTACATCAGTCTGAACTGAAAGGTCACGGTGAGGTGAGCAAACAGGGAGGGGGGGGGGGTGACTGAAACTGGGAGAGCAATTGTGTATCAGGGCCTGGAGCATTTGGGAGCTTAAAGACGTGTAACAACAAAAAGGTGTGCGTGTGTGTGTGTGTGTGTGTGTGTGTGTGTGTGTGCGTGTATGTGTGCACGTGTGTGTGTGCACCTGTGTAACTACCTGTACTGCACCTTCTCTAAGGTTGACAGTATAAACACACCTTGGTTGTGACAGACTAACAAACTTAGCCTAACCTCCTTCACCCAGCTGGGAAAAATCTCATCACAGTTCAGCATATGTAGTGTACCAACATGCCTAGTGCACCTACACGACTTTCATGGGTCAAATGCTTCACTGGTGTAAACTTAAGAAAAATAAAATCTCATGTTTTTAAAGTCCTAATGAAGATGTCAGAAACTGTGTTCATGCAAGACCTGAGAAAATGGCCTGGAAATTTACACCGGGGCTTTTCCATGTAAAGACCGGAGGGGAGTAGTCACATTATTGGCATTCATTTTTGTCCCAAATTCTTTTAGTGTGGAACAAATTGGCCACGGATTTTGGCACTATATAAACGCCATACATGACAGGCAATCTTTCTTGGAGCCAGTTCACCTGTCCTTCACAAGAGGCCAAAGTCCACAGCGCGATTCCATATCATTTCAGTCTCTGGCAAACAGAGCAATAAGGGGAACTAACCCCAGCAGGCTGTGGCATCGCCGCGCGCTTAGCACCGGTGCTAAACGCACTCTCAACGCAGTCGTAGCGGCAGGACAACATTCCTGACGATGCTCGCGCACGACGTGACTGCAAAAGATTCTCAGGGAGAAAACAGCGCTGGTTTCATAGGGTGGAGCTCAGCGTTTCTCCGTGGAAGGAAGACGGAAACTCGCGCACAAAAGGGCCTTTATTTAGAATTTGGGCCATGTGAGATATTAAACTCCATTCAAAGCCAGCCCTTCATGCGTTTCCAATTCAAATCAATTGGCAAAACTAACAAACAAAAACAAACAAACAAAAAAACACCTCAATGCATGTAATGCATTATAGTGGATACGACTGTGTCCATTTACAAATAGAACCTATCGTTTAGATATTCCAAAACGTAAAAAATGTACTAAAAGAAAATTAATGTTATAGTGTCTTTTAATATTAAGTTTGGCTATTTTACATAAAGAAACCTTCATACATTTATTTGCATATTATGACTAATTTGCACACATCCTCACCTCAATCCCGACTGATTTAGATTAACTATTTACAGACATATGCAAACGGCCATAGAAGCAGTGTGCACCACTGCGTTAGTGTATACGCTAGCGGGAAAACAGTAACTTAAAAGAAATTGTAATTTTTTCTATTTGAAGCTCTGCTTTAGTATTCTGCAGTTACCTACTCACTGCCCAACAGAATGCTTTCGCTGTAAGCGTTGTCGTTGTACTCTATGCCGCCTAGTGTCCACAAGGACATATTACACAAACAAGCCTTGTCTAAGGTTAGATTGCCTATTAAGATAATATATATTGTCTTAGACTATTTACTTGCATAGAATCTCTAATTGAATGTTGGATCCTTAGATATTTTGGACAGACCCCTGTAGTGACATATTTATTGCACTATGACCTCAGCTTATCATAGCACTAGCACCATATAAAGAGAACTGTCGCTGTATATGATACTGTATAGTCAGTACATATTCACTCTGTAGGATACTGCATGTGGTCAGTACATAGTCACTGTGTAGGATATTTTGTACAGTCAGTACATAGTGAATGTGTAGGATATTTTGTACAGTCAGCACCTCATAGGATATTTTGCACCATTAGTACGTATTCACTGTGTAGGATACTGCATATGGTCAGTACACAGTTATTACAGGTCTGTGAAGATAGAGGGTGGATCTAATTTAATCTCTGGCAAGAACCTGATTTCAGTAAGATACAGAAGAGAACGATGGTGCTAATGATCAATGATAACGATGAAAAATCTTTCCATGTTTCCAGGTTCTTTAATGGGTGCAACAGTGGGACACGGAAGTTTAGAAAGTATTAGCATGTGATGACGATGGTCATAAATGTAACTAAATAAAAACTATTAAAAAATAAAGCTGATGAGGATGTCAGTGATAGCAAAGGAGGTGCAATGAAGACGATGTGAATCTTAAAAAACTGACAACCATTCAGTTCATTTCGCATCACTGAAAAACAGGGGCTTCAGAAGCTGAGCTAGAGACAGAAGCCCCTGCTACCCTGTGGCTGGTCTCCCAGCTCAGTGCAGTTGGATCAGGGGAGCTGACAGGTGAGCCTGCGTCCTCTTGTGCTAGGCGTCTGGGAAGGTGTGCGTGCAGGGGGGTGCGGTGGGGGGGTGGGTGGGGGCGGTGGTTTGGAAAGTGTTGGGTTTCCACGGGCGCATTGTTCAGGCTGTAAAATGATCCCCGAGCCGCCTGCACCATCTGAAGGCAACGTGAGCCAGGCTTGGCTTTCACCCTGTCGGACAGCTGGGAGAGGAGCAGAGGAGCGAAGCAGCTGAGGACAGGAGGACTGGAGGAGCAGAGACTCTGACTGGCCCGAGAGAGAGAGAGAACAGGGACCTGGAAACGGGAGGACAAACGCCACTCCACCTCCCTCCTTGGAAATACCTCTTCCCTTTCTCTTTTTACTCCTGTTTTTTTTTGCATTCGCTCTGTTTGTGTGTGTGTGTGTGTGTGTTTTGGTGGAGGTACTGTGGGGAGAACCCTCCCTGTGTCATCCCTGCTTTCTGGGGAACACTTTCCAGCCCCCCCCCCAAACTCCCAGGAGCACCGCTGCTCATCTGTGAGGCGGGGGGGTCCTCAGTGGGGCTGCACCCCACCCTGCTCTCTTCAGGCCCGACCCGACCCCGCCGCCAAGCCTGTGATGGACATTGCCATGGGAACCGCTCCGGGAGCAGGACCCCAGAGGACCGTAGGGAGCCGTTAGGCAGCGGAGAGGGACAAGGTACGTACATCGCCGCATTTTGGGCGGTTTACCTGCCCCTATGTTTTTACCATCGCCAACTGGCAGAATTTCAGCCTGAACTTGGCGCTGCCGGTATCCCCGGAGACGCCCTTTAGAAACAGTGCCCTTTCTCTGTTGGCCCAAAAGGCCTGCGCTGGGTGATTGTTCTCACTTCAATAACCTGCGTCTGAGTATGAGGCACACACAGGTCCCTGGACACACCTGGCACTTCTGAAAGTCCTCCGCTCAATGCCGGACTGTTTACTTACACTGATGCGCAATATACGTGTGTGTGTGTGTGTGTGTGTGAGAGAGAGAGAGAGGGAGAGAGAGTCATACTGACTTTTTTAATATAACATTATATAACATTATAACATATAACTGCTTGCTATGAAAAACGGAACATAGAAATTTTTAATTGCAAATTTGTAATTGCAACATATTATGTGCCGTGCCTCGTTCGCCCAATCCATTGTTACAGTACTTCGTCCTCTGAACCTGTTCATATTCGATATCGGTTTTATCCTGCATGCGATCCGATTAATTATTCATGCTGGGGAAAGCTGATACCAGAGGATTTTTCCTGCAACTTTTTATGCGGCGATTATTTTTGTCTCAAAACTGTACATTAGTGGAATATACAGTACATCGTTGCTTTAACACAGTGTGATTATAAGCAAGCACTGGCCCGTTAAAACCTACCTTTTGTGTGTGCCATCTGCTTCAGCGCAGACAGCAGGGCTCAGATGGAAAGTGGATAGGCCCTCCGCTGTCTCCGTTTGCTGGATTAACTTGTCTCGTTCTGTTGACCTACGGGCTCAGATGAAACGCAGGAGGGCACAACTCTGTTCGGCCACCATTTTATGATATGAAACCCTCGCAAACTGTCTTTCCCTCACACCACTCTAATTATTTAAGGAAGATGAAGGGAATATGAAATCTTGATTGGGGGGGGGGGTGTTTGGGGTTGCTGGGTAGGGAGCGGTTTCGGCATCGCGCTCAGTCAGTCCATCTGATAATGTTGGCTCGCATTCACCAGGATGTCCGAGGAAGATGTGCAAGTGCCAGACGTGCCCCCAGGGGGCGACGTGGAGCTGGCGGCGGAGCAGCCGTCCAGAGACAGCCGCAAGCTGGACTGCATCATCTGCTATTCGGCCTACAACCTGAGCGACAGGCTCCCGCGCAAGCTCTACTGCGGGCACACCTTCTGCCAAGCCTGCCTCTCCCGACTGGACACCGTCATCAACGAGCAGGTGGGCCGCCCTGCCTCACAGCCGATAAACTAGCTCTTCTGCTCAGGGAACGATACACGGGCAGCACTGTGTACACGTGCCCCACAAACACCACTGGCATCCTGTAAAAGACACACACAATTCACATCAAGCCAAACAAACCAACCTGAAATCCTGCTCTTCACAGGGTCTCTGTGTCAAACAGATTTCCTATCAATTAGGAAAAAAGTGAACTGCTTAGCAAAAGAATTTAAGCAGTGGCTTTAGTCAGTGGTTGGCTTGTGGCTTAAGCAGCTTAATTTTCTACTGATGGTAACTTTGATAGTGAATATTGGCTCACAAACATACTAAGCCTCACTCGTGCCTGCGTGTATAAGTCACTTATGAGCTGGAAAAACGATGCGTTGGTGACAGTGTCATTAAATATGATGATGGGAAAACAAGGTGTATTGGACGGCAGTGTTGAGTAGTAGTGTTGAGTAGCAGTGTTGGGCAGCAGCGTTGAGTAGCAGTGTTGAGTAGCAGTGTTGGGTAGCAGCGTTGAGTAGCAGTGCTGGGTAGCAGTGTTGAGTGGCAGTGTTATTAAACACAATGTGTTCCGGCCTCCCATCTCCAGCAGATGTGGATCCCGTGTCCGCAGTGCCGGCAGAACACTCCCTTACCACGCGGGGGCGCCACAGTGCTGGACCTCGACCTGTCGGCCTTCCTGGGAGTCAAGGCGGAGCTGGACAACCAGCGAATAAACACGCGGCAGGGGGGCGGGTCTCAGGTGGAGCACAAGGCTTCCTTTGGAAAGCAGCCAATCACAGAGCAGCCCCCTCCAGCCTGGGGTCAGGGGGCGCTGGCTGTACCCCACTTTCGGAGGAGCCCCTGCTGCAGGCGATGCGTCTCCTGCTGCTGGTACTAGAGCCCAGGGATGGAAACGGAATAATGTGGAAGCCAGTCATGAGGGCTCAGTCTGCTTCACGTCTCCTTTTTCACACTGTTCCCTAACCCTCCCCATCCTGCGTCCTATTGGTCCTTTCACACTAATGGCAAGCCTCCCCATCCTGCGTCCTATTGGTCCTTTCACACTGATGGACCCTAATCCTCTCCATCCTGTGCCCTATTGGTCCATCATAGTGTTTCCTGTGCTTGGGACCAAATACGAAGGTCGGACATTTTTATATGTTACAACAGAACTCCATTCTGTTGTAATTCAAGTGAAGATAAAACCTGTGAAGCTACATGGATGGACTTGATCAGTTGCACTTGGGCTGGTATGTCTAAAGGACATGGGCCTAATCATCCACCCCCACGTCCACCACTGTTTCAGATTTCCTGCTCTGGGCGGGGCACAAGGACTGCCTCCAACCACAATGACCAATGAAGGGTCACCAATAGCCACACAAAATGGTGGCGTCTATGCAAACTGCTCCACCTGGTGGCGATATAAGAGAAGAGGAATTTAGTCTAATCTAGTTAAGATTACTGAATTATACATATATAACCATATATAATGTAATATATGAGTTATTTGAGACTGTTGTCTTTTGTTGGTATTAATGGGTGTAACTCTGTTCCATCTGTCATGTGCAGATTCTTAATTTAGTGACTGAGAAAATTCTTGCTTCCTATGTTAATGATTACAACTGATAAATTTACTTTTTAGCAGTTACCTCAAAACAAGAGAATTAATAATTCAAGGAACCACACATTTTATTTTTCATGGTTTTTTTATTACATGAAAATATCTGTGTGGACACAATAAAAAAATATGACTTGAGTTACAAAAACTGGCCGAATGGCTGATAACAAAAACGGGGGCTTTTTCCGTCCAATCAGACTGCAGGAAAGATTGTTCAAAATGAAAACTGGTAGAACAAAAAAGCACGGGGAAAAAAGTAAGAGATATATTTGTTGAATAGTCCTTGTGTTGCCATGACAGCACCTCTCATGCAGACAGTTTGCAAAGAGCAACAGGAGAAGCACTTTCTCAGAACCTGATCTATACCTGTGCTTGACCATCTATACCTTTGCTAGCTCACCACTATGAAGGCAGTTGCTGTTATAAAGGACCCGTCACTAAACTGTGTGCAGCTGAATGTTAAATCTCAGACACCATATTATGTGAAATACCAGATATTACCCAGAACCAACGTCTCTCTTCAAGGGCCAGGGTGGAGTTTCATTCAATTCAAATTATTCATCTACTCCATTAGAAACCCTTTCAAAACCTGTAGTCCTTAGATTGAAACCCCAAACAATGGCACTGATGCAATAATGATTCAATAGGCCGACAGACCCTAAACAGCTGGAGTTGGCAGCCTAAGGTTGTCATAGTGACACCTGGTCAGTACACAGGCCCCGATGTGGAGAGAGGCTGGATATCAGCCAATCGCAGCGATGGAGAAGGGGGTGGGGGTTATATCAGCCAATCGCAGCGACGGAGAGGGGGAGGGGAGGGGCGTATCGACCAATGGTCACTCGGAGACCCAGAGTTTGAAGGTGCGGTCGTACGAGCAGGTGGCGATGAGCTGTCCGTCAGCCGACACGTCCAGCCCCATCACCTTCCCCTCGTGCCCCGCCAGCGTCTTGAGCGGGGACCAGCCGGGGTGCGTCCACACCTTGGCCGTGTTGTCGTACGCTCCGGTCAGGAGGTAGTGACCGTCAGTGGCTGAGAGGGGGAGCCAGGGGGAAAAAGAAAGAGTAAATAAATGACAACGGGAAGGACAGAGCGACACAGAGAGCAAGGGAGAGAGAGACGGAGCAAGAGACAAGAATATTGAGAGGGAGAGAGACAGAGCGAGAGAGAGAGAGATGGAGAGAGATGGAGAGGGAGAGAGTCAGAGCGAGAGACAGAGAGAGAGATGGAGATATTGAGAGGGAGAGAGTCAGAGCGAGAGACAGAGAGAGAGATGGAGCGAGATGGAGAGGGAGAGACAGAGAGAGAGATGGAGATATTGAGAGGGAGAGAGTCAGAGTGAGAGATAGAGAGAGAGATGGAGCGAGAGCCATGTAGAAGGTGGAACAGACGCACACGGCGAGCAGCTCTCCTCCAGGGCTACTTACGCTGGAACTTCACTGAGGACAGAAGGTTCTGGTGAGCGGGGATGGTGTAGATGCACTTCCTCTGCCGGAGGTCCCAGACCTTGCAGGTGTTATCTCCACTTCCTGTCGCCACGTGAAAGCTGCAGTGGAGAGAGAGACAGAGAGGTGGAGAGAGAGACAGACAGAATCTGAGTGAGTGAGTGAGTGTGTGTGTGTGTTAATATTATAAGTTTTAATATGGGAGGGGGTTCATAACATCATAATGTCTGGTTTAATATGGGTGGTTGTTAAGATACGGAGAAGCCGGCCTCTTACCCGTTGGGTGAGAAGTCGATGGCGTAGATCTCTTTGAGGTGGCCCTCCAGGAACATGACGCAGCGCCCCGTCCGCAGGTCCCAGATCCGGCCGAACGAGTCCAGACCCCTGCAAAGCCGGGCAGGGTGGGGCATTTAGGGAGGGGTGCAATGTGAAAAGCCGGAAAGTTCCTCCAGCCCCTGAGTGGGAGGAGCCACTGTCTGTCATCAGCGGCTCACTGAATTTAACAAACTGGGGACAAGCAACATTTTTCAACTGGTTCATACAAGTGACTGACAGCATACAATGGCTCCGCCCATAATAGGGTTAATGAAGCCTCATTCTCCAAACTGTGTCAGAAACTGTGTGAGAGACTGAGTCAGAGACTGTGTGAGAGACTGTGTGAGAGGCTGTGTGAGAGACTGTGTGAGAGACTGTGTGAGAGACTGTGTGAGAGGCTGTGTGAGAGACTGTGTGAGAGGCTGTGTGAGAGAGTGTGCCAGAGACTGTGTGAGAGGCTGTGTGAGACTGTGTGAGAGGCTGTGCCAGAGACTGTGTGAGAGACTGTGTGAGAGGCTGTGTGAGAGACTTCATCTGGCTACACTACATAAGTCACCCCTGTACTCTGTCCCATTAGCACACGCCACACCCGCTACAGGGCTCAGCACAAAGGACCCTGTCAGGCAGACCCTCTGAATTCCAGCCCTTGATGCCAGGCTGCCCAAATTTCCAGAGCCAAAGGGATTCCCGCATGAACTCCCAATCACAGCTGAGCCAAGGGGCTCTCTGTCCCCCTGAGCCGTTAGCCTAATTACGACTCTTTAATCACACTGTAAGAACAGGCCCCTTGTTGCGAGGCCCCGCCCACCTCGGCCTGTCCCAACTAAAACCCCATGTGCTTCATTAACTGTCCTCTGATCGCCATGGCAACCTCCCGCGGCCAATGGGAAGAGGTCACACCGAGCCCACGAGGTACTGGCTGCTTCATTCAACGTGTTCACAAGAATGTTATTTTTAGATAGACAAAAAGAGCAGGAAATCTGCGTGATTCGATTAAAGTGGGAGAGGTCACACGGAAAGTTCCAGATTCTTTTGAGGGTCTTTGGCCCTCGTTCCTCATTTTAGTGCTTAATATGGTAAAGCTGACTCTTAGTACGCTCATGAATGAAAGCGACAGCTACTAGTAACGAGTCCTGCTCAGAAGGCGTAGCGACTACCAAAGCAGACTCTTGTTCCTACTACTCTGCGTGAGAGCCCTTCTCCCTCCCTGAACACCCTACGGGACTTAGTGTGTCACTCAGGGCGCTATTCTCCACTGCCCACTGCAGTTCCATACATCACAAAGCCCCCCAACAGCCCCCCCCCCTCCCACAGTAGGAGCAGCTAGCCCACGAGTCCCCCCCAGTGGGCGGAGCTATCTCACGAGACTACCCCCCAGTGGGAGGAGCTAACCTACGGAGCCCACCCCCTGAAGGGCGAGGGGTGTGTCTACGTACCCGGTCCCTGCCAGGGAGCCGTCGGGGTGGAAGTGCAGGTCGTGCACCCCCTTGCTGTGGCCCTCCTGGTGGAGGATCTCCTCCTGCGCCTCCAGATCCCACAGCCTCCAGGAGTTATCATAACTGGGGAGAAAGAACAAGGGGGTCGGAGTCTGCTTAGCCACAGCCCTCAGGGACAAACCCTAAACTTCTAAGGGCTAACCTTCTCTAACAGTTTTTTTTAAGTGCTTCCCCTCAGCTAAGTAACTTTACTGCTCATACAGAAGCACTTTTAAAAAATAGTGTTTTAAAGTGCTTTTGCGGGATATCCCAGAGGGTAATCAGTGAAGACTCCTGTCAATATATCGATCAAAATGTGACTGAATGTTTGACTGACGGGCAGAGAAAGAGGGGGAGGAATGGGAAGACAGGGACAGAGGGAAAGCGAGATCAGAGAAGGGGTAAGTGAGAGAGAAAGACCAGAGACAAGAGTGAGGAAAGGGGGGAGTCATTTCAGAAGGAGGGATGAGGGGAGAAAAAGTGAGAAAAAGTGATGGTGAAAAAAAAAGTGAGTGAGGAAAGACAGGAAGAGGCAAAGCATTGTGGGAAGAGTGCAGAAATGCAGGCGTTGGTCCTCTCGCTCCTTACTCACCAGGTGGTGCCCAGGAAGCGCCCGGAGGGGTGCCAGGCCACGCGTGCCACCCGCATCGAGTGCCTCTCGGCACGGCTCATCGCTGAGCAGGGCAGCACAGACAGTGTCACTAATCAGCTGCAGTGAAACGAGATGCATACTTGGCTTATACTCATAGGGCACTTAAGGGTAGTCACTCTGGGTCTAGGTATCACTCTGGGTCTAGGGATAGTTCACTCTTCTTAAAGGATCCATCTGGAGTCTTAAAGGATAGTCACCTCTGGGTCTAAAGCACAGTTTACTCTTGGTCTAAAGGTAGTTATCTTGGGTCTAAAGCACAGTTACTCTGGGTCTTAAGGACGTATCTCGGTCTTAAAGGGATATCACTTTTGGGTCTAACGATAGTCACTCTGTGATATTAAACGGATAGTTTACTTTCTGGAGCACACACACGCACACACAAACACACACACGCCCACACACCTGTCCAGACTCCAGAGCTTCACTGATCCGTCAGTCGCACAAGAGGCCATGTTGACATCGGCGGCGTCCAGAGACAGTGTGGCCTGGGGGTGGAAACTGATGGCCCCCACGTTGGTGTTGTGTCCTGAGGGAAGTCATGTGACCAAAGTCAGACGGGTACACTTCAACCCCTTCTTATCTTCATATATTGAAATTGTGCTTTATTGTAGTGCTGGACTTCTTTATGAAAAAGGTATTGTATTTGGATAGTATGGAAAAAACTTAACAACAAGGCTTTCATGAAACAAACTTAAAAAACAGGACACTGATTAATACAGATAAGACAAAATATTTACCCCTTAAAGTGCGGACAAGGCTGCAATCAGGGACTGCCCAGAGCTTACAGAGACCACTCCTGAGAGAGAGAAAGAGATGGTGATGGAAAGAGAGACAGAGCAAGAGAAAAAAAGAGAAAAAAGAGAGAGATAGACATCAGAGGGTAGCCAATTATCTTGTTTTCCCCACTAACAGTATTAAATCAGAATTACTGTGGCACCATTCTGAACATTTTCTATTCCTCGATAAATTCCAAGGTTCAGTGAGTACAACTTTTTGCCTTAAAGAAACCCTTTGCCTTCTGAGCCAAGGACTCCCTCTGTTCACATGATATATGGCCACTGGCAAAGCAGCTCTAAACCCTTCCTGCTTTAGTATTCACTGGCACCCGGAATATAATCCAAGTAGGGGTTGGCGATGTGGATTCCTTTCAGGCGACTGTGACGACATTTTACATTATTTGTTACAAAATTAATGTAAAACAGTGCTTGTGAAATTGAACTGAAACAGAAGAGAATCCTCGAACGTGGCACAGACCGCCAGCAAACCTGTCCGTGAGCAGCATCGGGTCGCTGGCGCGTGAGAGATTACAGCGCGGACGCGCTCAGCCACTTGCAAAGGCACATTTCACGTGCTAAGCACGCCAGAAACAGGCAGAGCTACAACCGTTAAACAACAAAGATCAAAGAGACCTGATAGCCCGATAACGTGTGCGGAATGGCAGATGTACATCATGTGACACCTGTGAATCAGCACCAGCGAATGCCGATAGCAGCAGATAACAGACTGGAGCATATCAGGACACAGTACCCGTAGAACCATGTCAGGACAGACACAGTACTCGTAGAACCATGTCAGGACAGACACAGTACCCGTAGAACCATGTCAGGACAGACACAGTACCTGTAGAACCATGTCAGGACAGACACAGTACCCATAGAACCATGTCAGGACAGACACAGTACCCGTAGAACCATGTCAGGACAGACACAGTACCCGTAGAACCATGTCAGGACAGACACAGTACCCGTAGAACCATGTCAGGACAGACACAGTACCCGTAGAACCATGTCAGGACAGACACAGTACCCGTAGAACCATGTCAGGACAGACACAGTACCTGTAGAACCATGTCAGGACAGACACAGTACCCATAGAACCATGTCAGGACAGACACAGTACCCGTAGAACCATGTCAGGACAGACACAGTACCCGTAGAACCATGTCAGGACAGACACAGTACCGTAGAACCATGTCAGGACAGACACAGTACCTGTAGAACCATGTCAGGACAGACACAGTACCCATAGAACCATGTCAGGACAGACACAGTACCCGTAGAACCATGTCAGGACAGACACAGTACCCGTAGAACCATGTCAGGACAGACACAGTACCTGTAGAACCATGTCAGGACAGCTAAACTGAGCGTAACTGCTGTACATCACCCACCCTAAATTCACTACATTACATCCGGTTATCAGAGACTCCTTTCCAGAACGACATATAATGAAAACAGAAGAACTGAGGTTTGCAGATAGGCTCCCTGGCTTTTGCCGAAACTGAACGTGTCGATGCACTTCAGTGCAGGCCAAAGGGAGGGGGGGTGGAGTGGGTTTCTCACCAGGACGCCGTCACCAGCAGTTTGGAGTTGGGGCTAAACTGGCAGGAGGAGATGGGTCTCTCGTCCCCAATCTGACTGCAGAAGTTATTCAGGCCCTGGAGAGACAGAGAGGCACTCAGGAGCTGCTCTTCCACAACGGGCCCAGTGATGCCCGCAGAGAGGAAACCCCGGGGCATTGTGGGAGACGCCGCTCACCCTCAGCGTCTTGTGGAGCTCCTGCTGACGCACGGTCCGGGAAGATTCGGGGATCTCCTTCTGAGCGCGAGCTGCATCCAGCCTCTTCACGGCCCTGTAAGACGCACACACGCGCATGCGCGCGCGCGCACACACACACAAAACACCCTGTAAGCCACACACACAAGGGCATAACACACGGAAAGCAGGCAGCCATCTTTTATTCAACTTTCATGCCCCTGTCTGAATTCAGTGAAGGCGGGTGGGGAGTGGGGGGCAGGTGGGGAGTGGGTGGGGTGAGGGGGGCAGGTGGGGTGAGGGGGGGCAAGCAGGGCAGCTCACTCCAGTTGTCTGGCCACTTTGCTTGATTTCCTCTCAGTGCCACAACATGGAAGAACTTATCAGCCATTACTAGGTATCCCCCCAGAGTAGACTGACAAGCTATTAAAGTCTGTGCACAGTTTGTGTACAGACTTTAATAGCTTGTCTTTCATGACAGGAAAAACCAACGGTAAGTTCTTTAATTACACAAACTGAATCGTTTCAGAAAAAAGAGGGTAATCCCAGCCACATTTAGCAAGCTTAGTGAGTGGCCATCAGAACTCATGCAGTCCAACACACCTCATACAGTCACTCATTTGTGTTACATGGAGGGGAGAACACCCAGGTGACTCGACCTTTACCTGGGCAGAGAGTAGCGAGCCAACCACAGACGAGCTTCCTTTAAAGAGGTGGGGCCTTCATGGTACCAGGTCTGCTGGCACTGCAGAACAGAGAGAGGAAGAGGAGGAGTATAGAAGATCTGAGGAAGAGGAGTACAGCAGCCCTGCTAATAACCTATGGGCAGCCTTCGGCTGAACCAGTACATACAGTAAGCACTGACAGGAGTACTTCTAATGCACATTTCAAGGAGTTTTCAAGAAATGGAATTCGGTACAAAAAATTTCAAAACAGTCATTTATTCTAAAATAGTTTTGGGTGGATGATACATTCAGTAGCTAAAGAAAACACGTTTTATATAAACCCACAGAAATCCAAACATCAGTTCAAAAGCTGAAGCGCTTTTACTGCCCTGAATTATTCTTAAATTTCAAATCAAAGCACTTTCATGCTTTTAAAGGACAGAAGGCCCGTATGGGCAGGGCAGGGGACCGTGTGGCGTGGAACGGAATGGCGCACATACCTCTTCTTGAGAGCGCTTCCCTTTCTCGTCTTCCTTTTTGGATTTCTTCAGGGCATCTGGTCCCACCACAGACAAGATGTTCCTCAACCTGGCGTAAAGACATGAGGAAATATGACAGAGAAGGACATTATAGACAACAGAGAAGTCATGACCTGCGAGAACCAAGACATCCACACCGATTAGGAAACAAGGCTCAAATGCTGCCTGTTATGAAAACTTATGAAGAGCTGGCCGTTCAGCAGCCCTCCTGAAACACAGCAAATAGCGCCTGAATTTGGACAGGAAAATGTACCCACATGAACCCTAAATGGAAGCGCTCAGGTGCTATAAATCACCAACTTCCTAAAACAAATCAAAAAGTTTTGCTTATCACAATAGTGCACCATGATTGGCTCTAATCTGAAGACCTTGTGCCCCATGTCCAGTAAAAACAGAAGCCACTTGGCTTCCTCACCTCTCTCGTCTCTCAGCAGGCCCCTCCCCGAAGAGCGTGATTGGCTCTCCCAGAGCCCGCAGGCAGGCTTTCACCTCGGCGTCGTCGGTGGAGACGGTGATCTGCCGCGCCCGCTTCCTGCGCTCAAACTCAGCCAGCACCTCCGCCTGCCGCTCGCTGACACGCTCCTCCATCTCCATGCATTCGCCTGAGGAGGCAGGGGGAGAGGGTGCTTATAGTCAGGGGGAGAGGGTGCTTATAGTCAGGGGGAGATGGTGATTTTAGTCAGGGGGAGAAGGTGATTTTAGTCAGGGGGAGAAGGTGATTTTAGTCAGGGGGAGAAGATACTTTTCATCAGGGGGAGTGATGCCCAGGGCTGCCTGTGTGGGGCAGCAGGATTGGGGGGCAGGCATACTGACCGCTGGAGATGTTGATGTTGCCGGCCTCAATCCCCGCCTTCACCGCCTCCTTGCCAGAGCTGGCCGAACCCTCGCGGGCCAGCCGCTCCCGCTCCTTCTCCTCCAGGCTGCCATAGAAGATCCGGGTTTTCTTCGCCACGGGGACATCCTCGTCGTCCGACATCTTGCTCCTGCTCTTCGCCTCGGGGTCACGACCTGCAGCATTAAACCACATTTAAAATCTGACTAAATCACTGTCGCACCGACACATCTGGGGCACGTCCTGCAGCTTGGAGCCAATGAGAGCCGTGCCATTTCTGGGACACAGTATTGTAGAGGGAGGGATGCGGGCCTGTGGTCTGCTTGCAACAGCTGTACAAGTGGTGAATTTCAATATGGCCATTCGTTAATCTCAGTCCTGTTCAGGGGTGAAGTGGCTAATCTCAACATACACCAATGTGTAACACTCAACTGGATGACTGACACCAATAATTTGTGCCAGAGCACTCATAAGCTCAAGTTGTTGGGGATACATTTTAGCCAGAAAAAATGAGGACCATTTCTATGGCTAGATAGGGGATTTTGCTAAAACACTTAGTAATCTTACAAACACCATGTTGTATCGTTTTTAAGGAGCACAGTGAGTCAAAACCTTGATGTTAAGATCTCATCTGCAAGATGGCACCTCCTACAGTAAAGCATCCTCATTGTAGTGCTTGGGCTTGGTTTGTTCTACTTGGTTGATATGAAACACTGCTCAACACTACTTTGAACACAGCAGAAGCCAGTCATTTTCCAAGAAGATATCCAAACCAAATACAAACCTGGTGCAGACTTAGCTATGGCAGAAAAGGGGGTTTCATGGTGACATGGCCACTGGCAAATATCAAACCATAGCTCTGTTACTAGGGGTACAAACTGGGTTGCAAGATACATAAGCCGCGTTTCCACCGCAGGAACTATACCCCGGAACTAGGAACCTTTTGAGGAACTCAGTGCGTTTCCACCGCAGGAACTAGGGTCTAAATTTAGTTCTGGGGGCTTTGTTTTACCCCCCAAAACGTTCCTGCTCGGGGGGTAGTACTTTCCGAAAGTACAGGAACCTTTTGGGTGGAGCTTGCAGCGCTGAACATTTCTGATTGGTCGAGTACTCGTAGCATTTGTGTTGTATTTATTTTCCGCCATTACCCGCCATGTTTGAAAATATTCAGCGGCAAACCAATTTATTTTCATAATAACTTCAAATCAAACTTGTATATTATGCGGCGCAGTAGCCTACTTTTGGTTATAGCCTGTCAACGTCTTGGAATTATAACGTGTGCTCTTCTGTTCTTTTCTTGCTTTAGTATTCGTTTTATAAAATGCTAGGCATTCGTTCTTGGACAGCATATTACGTAGGCTACCAAAACATTCAAACGGATTAATTCGGTTGCTGAATATTTTCTTCCGGATTTTCTTTGTTAGCCCGTTGTAATTGACTCAAAACGTTTGATACAGTTATGTGAGGTATGCGGTAGTTCTGCATAATTAACATTGGTGATACAGTACAAGCAAACTGGAAATCACCTTCCGCACTTTTATCCGGGTAAAATAACAGGTTAATTCTAGTAATCTTCCCTTTAGCTTTTTCAGACTGCCGTAATTTTACTCAATTTTACTGCCATTTTTCAATTCCACGAAAAGACCAGGAAGACTATGGACTAATTTATGGTGCATGGCTCGCATCTGGAGGGCACACTTCGCTGCTCGGCTAGCAGTAACTTCGAAGGAAAGCAAACGGTGGCTGTACCACTACTAATTTACATTTTCACGCAAGTCCGAGTTTTCGTTCTATTCTTGTCATTTTGCGATTAGCCTATATGGAATTGACGAGAAAGTAATAAAACAGCAAATTGTTTACAACGTGTGCATGTTTTCTGCTGTTAATGAATGTGTTTGAGAGGATATATGAAAATCAATAGGCTAAATACAAAAGTAACCATATATAGTCATTGTTGGTAACCCGTTGTATATAAGTGGAATAAACCCCTCCGGGCTGTCCCGGTTATTAGAAAATAATGTAGGCTACGTCGGTGGTAGTATGGGGTTACAGAAGAAATCATATGACAGATGGACCGACGACAACGTCAGTGGGCTAATTTGCCTAATCTTCGCGGTACTTTAGACCCCGGTGGAAACGCAGACAACCATTGGCTGAAGGAACCTTTTAGTTCCTGGTAAAGTAGTTCCTGGGACTGAAAGTTCCGGGTAATTTTGGTGGAAACGCGGCTATAGTCTGGCAGTCTCCACCTACTCTCTGAGCAAACGCAGGATTTGCTTTAAATCAACTAATTTCATAGCCAGCAAGAATATGGATTATGACCAGCAAGCAAGCTACTCCGCTACTCACAGGCGATTAAACTAAGTTGGAACCTTTCTCTATGTCAAAAGAACACTAACCGTTCGCGCAAAACTAGTTGCAGTATTCCCAACTCAAAACACAGGTAACTCAGCTGCTGGTTAGCTCGATAGCTAGCCCTCTTCAGACATTTGGCAGTAATCCAAGCAAACCACAAAAAAACGACCGACCATTCAAGTGTCATCGTCCACGTATATTTATACTACTACAATCTTACCCACATATAAAAATACACATTTAACTCGACACTGAATTGGCTAATTTTACAAGCTTGCTACGTACCTACCACGACCAGGCTTCAGACGAAACAACCGCGTTTCGGAACACTATGTTGCACTGGGAAGTATTTGCGAGTGCGCCACCTGGTGCCCTGGAGAATGGTTAAAAAGTCTCAATCTCACTTTATGACGACTGAACTGTAATAAAATTATACAGTTTATTGCCTCAGACGCATTCAAATATTTGATTACATCCACACATTTACTGTTCCGTATGAATAGTTGGTTCGCGGACACGAATATAGCAGGTGGGAGGGGACGAGTTGCCTGCTTTGTTGTGATTCATCCAGAAAGACTACAGCTCCCATAAACCAATGGGTTTTGGCATGGCGGTTTCCTGACCACGGTGTACAGACGTTGGTGAGTAAAGACAGCTAGCTAACAACGAAGTTTGTCATTATAGTTTTATTCGTAGTTTGATTTCAGGTGTTGATATTATGTGCAATGTATGTGAACGTCTTGTCACGTTGCATGTTAAGAAGCGAAGAATTAGCGAAGGCATTTCTCCGGAAGCTAGGCTAACCGGCATTATTATTAGCGCTCAACTTGATCTGTTTTGCATATCTCGGGCCTGCGCATATGCCTGCAACGTTTGGAGTAATACTGGTTTAGTTAAGTAGTTGACTAACTATATATTTTATTTAACTTTAGCATTGAATGAAATTCGCCGATTTTATATCAGCAGAGTCAACAATTAGTTGGGTATGGCTAGGTCCACTAGTTCAGTGATCTGTAGGATATGCTACTACAGCTAGCCTAGCGTTAGCCCGTTAGGTCGCCATAGGAGAGGGATGAGGAGGTGGAATAACTGTGCATTTATCCAGCGGCGTTAACGGCTTTTCCCCCCTAGTTTAAGGTATGTTTGCTGTTAAATGTGTAATTTATCAGCGGCGTAGTTCGGTAAACCATTGTGCTCGTCGTTTTGCTGTTAAGGTGGAGTGAGGACCGCGCCTGTATGTTGCTGCAGTGCAGATCGAGGATGCTGCGCCGCAAGCCGACCCGTCTGGAACTGAAGCTGGATGACATTGAGGAGTTTGACAGTGTGAAGAAGGAGCTGGAGGTAAGAAATGACACCGTGGCCGTCAAACATGCAATCTACCTAATTCTGGGCCCCATATCACTTGGCTGGTCATTGTGGCTGATGACAATCCAAACTGCAGCTGTGAGAAATGCAAGTTGTGAAGGAAAAATGTAACTACTTTTATTTGTATTAAAAATATTTATTTTTTATGTGGCATGTTTTTAACATATTTCTTATTTTTATATAGTGGCGAGCATGAGTCTAGTTACCGAGTCTTTGTACAGCTTAGCTCAGTGGTAACCAACCTTGTTCCTGGAGATCTACCATCCTGTAGGTTTTCATTTCAATCCTAATTTGGCATACCTTACTCTACTAATTAGCAGCTCAAAAATATATCTAGCTGTTGAATGAAATGTGCTTTCTTAGAGTCAAAATGAAAATCTACAGGAAGGTAGATCTCCAGGAACAGGGTTGGCTACCACTGGCTTAGTTTTGCTAGTATAAATGATTACCATGATTAGGATACTTTTGCATTTGTGACATTTTCACTTAATTTACAGCATGGCTGTCCAATCCTGTTCCTGGGCATCTACTGTCCTGGTGGTTTTCATTTCAACCCTGATTTGGCACACCTGACAACTAATTAGCTAAATAGTTAAGATAGACTTTGTCCCGAAGGAAATTTGTTTAGACACATCTGGTGCTTGCTGTACGAAGACAGTATACATAATAACACACAATAGGACAGTTACTTAGGTTCGTTGTTAGACAACCGAGTATGTATGAGCTTCAGATTCTCAGCATGTTGGGATCAAAGTAGTGATCTTTATAAAAATAAAATAAAAAACCCCATCTAAAAAGTATTATTTTCTTGCAAACAGAGCCGGAAGAAACAGAGGGACGAGGTGGATGTGGTGGGAGTGGCAACATCCGGGGAAATGGGAGGGGCGACGGGCGGCAGCAACGAGGGAAAGACCCGGGAGCAAATGATCAACGAGCGCATTGGCTACAAGCCCCACCCCAAACCCAACACCTTGCCTTCCCTCTTCGGAAACCTGCAGTTTTAGGGCCCCCCCAGACGTCCTTCTGAAAGGACGGATCGCCTGGACCGAACCCTCGCTTGAAAGGGCAGGAGGGGTTCTTCCAGCGCCAGTATCAAGTTTGCACATTGACTTTATTTTTACTTTTTTAATGCTTCCTCGGCTTCGTCCGAGGGCCTCAGGGGTTATCCACAGTTCTGAGACAGTCTTGGTGTTACAAACCCCAGCAGAACATGTTGAAGATGCTCCCACACTTTTGGTTGTTTGCTAACATTTTCTTGTTTTCATGTGAACCAGCAGCATTGCTTACAACTGAAACTGAAAAAGTGAATGTCTGAGTAAAAAAAAAATTTTTCCTTTTTAAATATACAAATAAAAACCAATGTTTACCTCTGGTCTGTGATTGTATTTTTTTTATTATGGTGTTGCCAGGGAACAGTTCTACTTGTTTTTGGTTGTTCTAGGTTACAGAAATTGTACACTTAAAGCAACGACAATAGCAGTGATTAAACAGTACATTATGCTAGTAAGTCTGAACGAATAAGAATTCACCATAATACTGAATGACAGCTAGGGATGTAATTAGCTTAAGGGGAAACTAGAGTGAACCGTGGGAACCACCCGTACGATAGGTCACGGGATCGTACGCTCATTCAGTTGTAGAATTAGGTCACATGACTGTCAGTACCAACAGGTTCTCACGGCTCACTGAAGCTTCTGATCCGTTGAGCGGTACAGGGACAAGCTGCCAGGCCGTAGGCATGGACCGCAGACATTTTAGATGCGTGACAGATTAGCATTTAGCCTCGTTTTGAATAAGCACCTTCACTTTCAGTGTTCCCTTGGCACTTAGGAAGTGCATTATTTAAGTATTTAAGTTTCTCAGGTTTAATATGAAGTGCAAATGTACATGATAAGATTAGCAAGCAAAAGGATAATTTATGGTCTGATGACTTATGCAGTAAATCTATGATTGGGGCGGTCTGGTGGCGCATCCAGCTAACATGCTCCTAAGGTCTGTGATGTCACAGCTCAGAATGTAGTCCCGACTTGCCCTGGTGGACCAGTGGCCCCCCGTTTCTCAGCCACGGGGTTGCGCGGGGAGAGTGGGCTTCCTGTTGCTCCGCCTGCAGCAGCGCAACTTCCTGTGGCTCTGACTGCAGCAGGACTGTCCTCCATGATGGCACACAGCTCAGTGCTACACATGGGAGACCACTGTGGCAGAGGATGCTGGGACAGGTCTATGAGCATGCTGGGTGACTGGCTCCACCAAATCGACAGAAATGTTTCAAAGATCCACACCTGACTGACAGCACAACTGCCTCTGCTGCGTAATGTGAGCCAGGCCAGCCAGTCTGGATGGAGGAAACCTTGGTGTCGTACATACTGTACTTCCAAACACTATTTCTTTATATCCATTCTAAATAAAGCCAGAGTTAGCATTTCAGTTCAGAACCATTTTAGAGATGCAGAAAAACATCTCCACAAGCAACAGAGACAAGTTTGTGCACAGAACAAGAACAGCAACTGCTTTCAATCTGGGACCATTTATTATTCATTTTCTAAAAATAAACAATAAAAATAACAGCACTGTAAATGTATCAAACTATACAAAAATGGCTGCGATGTACACGGTCTACAATCTCCGTACAGACGCTTGACGCCAGCAGCTGTCAGACTTCCTCTAAGATGCGGCCACCCGCTTCGTCGCTGGACTTTGCAGAGGTAGCAGAAACGGCTTTGCTTTTGGATGGAACCTGTATCGTCTGTTCACTAGCAGTGAGAGGTCAGAAGTATCTGCAGGGCTGAAGTAGAAACGGTTAAACATTTCATGGCCTGGATTATCCGCCGGCTCTTTCGACAACGGGCACTGAAAACCAGCGGCGACCTTGTAATCTCAGCAGGAATTTGACTCCCGTTCCAGCGTCACACACAAACACTCGGGCAACCGATACAAAAAAAAGGAACAGCGGGCGTTTGAAGTAAAAGACAGAAGGCTAAAGCGCCCGTGCGAACCCCTCCCGAGCTCGTCACGCACCGCTGGCGCTCAGAATTCCCTGGGCAGCCTTGGGACCTCTGCACTTCGCTGTGATCGTGCGAGAAGACTTCCGTGAACTAGTGTCTCCTTCTGCCTCCGGTTATAGCTGGAAGTGCTTGCCTTCATAACACAACAGCCAGAAGCTGTACTGGTGTGTCAATGGTTCCCTCGTTTTAGTTGAGGCCGTAGGGGAACGTGGGCGATAACCACCACGGCTGTTTAACACTGGTATTTAGAGTACACATTAAAAGGAATTATCCCAAAAAATAACGATTGTTCACAAAGATTGTCCAGTCATGGTCAAAACTAACATATAAGGCCAGTACCTTGATACAGTTTACAGTATAATAGTGCTACTTTAAAAATGTTAAAATTACTTTTACGTGATACTGGCAACACATTTTCTAAATCCATAATAGACATTTATAGAAGCTTCACATAAAAACGATAGCCTACATTGTTGTGATTTTTCTTTTTTAAACAGGCGTGCGGGTTTGGTGAAGACTGGCCACTGGTCCCCAGTGCCTCTGAGGCCTGGCACTCCTTCAGGTTCGTGTCACCGTCGGATTTGCACCTTTTTCCCAAAATCGGCTCAACATGACTTCAAACTCCACCACAATCATGTGATGTCATGGAATAAAACATAGGGGGGGGGGGTGGGGCCAGCTCTCTCACAACGTGCCCGAATCAGATAGTGTCACAGTTTAAGGCATGTCCTCTAGAACGTAATGGTACCCACATCAAAGGGGTGTAAAAAAAAAAAAAGACAGAGAAACACATTGGATTTACAATGGCGTTGATTGTGTGAAGTGGACTCTGCTTTGCAGCACAGCATGTTTAAGGTAAAGGGCTCGGTAAGGCACCCGGGTCACTTGGCCTCTCTCCCTTTGTGATGTCACCGCCCCCGTGTGAGTGAGCCCCGCCCAGTGTGGGCCGCAGGCAGAGGTTGCTTGCATTCAGCACGACCCTGATTGGCTGGATTTGCCGTTTCCTTTCACTGGCTGGATTTTGGGGAAACTGCGAGATGGCCCGTAAGTGCCGGGGGCTGCCATGATGCTGTGTGGCGCAGGGTCATCAAGCCCCTAATAAGGCAACTTCTTAAATCGATACTTAAATTGATACAATACTCTGGTGCACACTGGAAGGGGTGGGGGTTGCTTCAGGTGAAGTGTTAATGGCGGCCAGGTCAAAAAAGAGGGGCACAGCAGTGGAATGGGGGTCAGAAACTGCTGATTCATGGGTAATTTAGAGGTCTCTGCCCTGAGATGTTCAAAAGGACCCAAAAGAAGCTTTAAAACATCACCCTCAGTGAGAATACGTCCACCAAAGCATCATATGATGTTTTAAAGGTTGCTTAAGACAACCTGGAACATCGTAATTGGACGAGGGAACAGCGACCACCCAGTGTGCTTTGGCCAAATTCCAGATGGAATCGGATGGCAGGAGAGGGGGAAGTGTGTATGTGTGTGTGTGTGTGTGTGTGGGGGCGGGTGTGTAGTGTAGGGAAAGGAGGAGGGTCAGTGACAGTGCTCGGTGATGTCCACCACCACCGCCTTTTTCCAGCTGAACAGGAAGTAGCCGACGCCCGCGCCGGCTGCCACGGCGATGCACAGGTAGCCGTTGTAGGTCATGAAGATGAGCATGAGGAAGTAGCTGATCACCACCTGGATGATGTGCAGCACCGTCTGCAACAGGTGAGCAAGACTCAGCATCCGCTGGCTATAGGAGAGAACAGAGAGAGAGAGAATTACACACACACTCACACACACAACTGCCTTTCGAAAACCAGTGCTTGGCAAACCAGTAACAGTAATGAATGTCATATAATAGAGAATGCCCACAGTTGCCCAGTGTTGGTAAAGAGGTGGAGGGAACAGTGCGCCCCCTGCAGTCCTGGAGGACTCGGCTCACCCAACGGTCTTGTGGGTCTCCATCAGCACGGTGCCGTCCGAGCCGGGGATGGGCATGGAGTTATAGCGCACGTTGACCTGGTTCCTCCTGAGCAGGTACTCCCGCCCGATCTTCAGCCCCTCGTACAGCGCCGCCATCAGGAACACCGCAATGCAGGCGCCAACCATCTCTGAGGCAGCAGATTACCACACAGTGTTCACATATGGCACAATCTATACAGATTACAGCAGGGTGTGCACATACACATCGACTAGATGGGCATGATTATACAGTACGGGTGTGCACAGTATAGCACTATCTATACAGCTTACAGCAGGGTGTGACATATAGCAAAATCTTACAGATTACACACGGTGTCACATATGGCACTATCTATACAGATTACAGCAGGGTGTGCACATATAGCACTATCTATACAGATTACAGCAGGGTGTGCACATATAGCACTATCTATACAGATTACAGCAGGGTGTGCACATATAGCACTATCTATACAGATTACAGCAGGGTGTGCACATGTAGCACTATCTATACAGATTACAGCAGGGTGTGCACATATAGCACTATCTATACAGATTACAGCAGGGTGTGCACATATAGCACTATCTATACAGATTACAGCAGGGTGTGCACATGTAGCACTATCTACAGAATACAGCAGGGTGTGCACATATAGTACTATCTATACAGATTACAGCAGGGTGTGCACATATAGCACTATCTATACAGATTACAGCAGAGTGTGCACATGTAGCACTATCTATACAGATTACAGCAGGGTGTGCACGTATGGCACTATCTATACATATTTCAGCAGGGTGTGCACATACACATACATACAATACTTTCTATATCTGTTCAACCAACAACATTCTCTGTGTCCGCATTCATAGAGAAAACAGCCGATGATCTGACTGAAGAGCCGCTATATCCAACTTCATTATGCAGATCCTACAGAACTCAAACATGCAGCTCCAGAGCCAGATGCGATTTACTTTCTTTAATCAACGGAAAGCGTGACCCATGTCCATTTAATGCTCACTTTTTTGCGTCAAGTCACAAGTTATTTTCTCAAGTAACACGCGATTTCCATGACTTATGAACAAATGAAAAGGCTTAGAAAACGCCTCTAAAAGAAAGATAAACTGACCTCATTATCAAAAGCAGCATTTGCACATGGGAAAAAGCGCAGAAATTAGGCATGGTTGCAGTTTTACAGATGTGGTCATGCATGTACTGAAGGTAGAATACTCTTCAGATATAATTGGAGTTGCCTTTGCAAATATCCAATTCATAAGGAACCTAGACACACACACACAGCACAAAGACACATGCACACACACACTCTCACTGACCTCCTGGTGTGTTGATGACCAGCCCAGCAAACAGCAGCTCTACATTCTTGCAGCCGAAGTAGAAGGTCATTTGCTGGAGGGGCAGAGGAAAGCAGAGGTTTTACATCACAGAGGTTTCTCAAGGGAGCCACAGCCCTGCAGGACGGCCCATAGACAGCTTCAGCTCAGGGAGGGAGGGTTTGGGTTGCACCACTGCTCCTTGTCTCATTGAGCCCTGCCTGTGCTCTGCCTGTGCTGTGCCTATGCCATGCCTATTCTCTGCCTGTGCCCTGCCTACTCCCTGCCTGCGCCATGCCTGTGCCCTGCCTACTCTCTGCCTGTGCTCTGCCTACTCTCTGCCTGTGCTCTGCCTACTCTCTGCCTGTGCCCTGCCTATTCTCTCCCTACTCTCTGCCTGTGCCTTGCCTGCACCCTGCCTGTGCTCTACCTGCAAATCCACTCACCATCATCATGTGATGGACGCCGTCACCGCCGCCAGCGTTGCCATGGTCCCCGTGGTCGCCTCCGTGGGACATAGTCGTGGCGGGAGCCATGGCGGGAGCCATGGTTCCCATGTGCTCGTGGTGAACGTGGTGGTGTTCAGCCATCTTTCTGTGGAACTGAAAGGACAAGACCGTCAGCGACCATGAAAAACCGCGCACGACCATAAAACACCGCGGCTGACCGTTGACCACCATGCGGAACTGTCAACAGCCGTGCCCGACCGTGCACACTAGCTGCTGTATAATAACTGCAGCTCTACTCTTCTGCTCTGTAACAGAAACTGTGTGTGAGTGTGAAGCAGGGCGTTGCTGCAAAAGAGCACCCGTGCTCAGCGAACCTATTCTGGGTAAATAAAGGTTAAATAAAAATAAGTGAAGAAACTAATCTATGCCAAAGTGAGGAGCTTAGAAAGCTAAACAGCCCCTAGGTGAAAACCTGACGCCTGAGGATGATGCTGTTTGTTTTTGTAAGAGCGCCTGGCCTCAGATACTGGCTCTGGGCTCTGACGTGATGGCAGCTGTCGGACCTCCGTACCTCTGTTACCGTTAATGGCAGAATGACCTTTCCTAATCAGCTTTAACTGCCCTTAAATCCGTTTGCTCGGACTGAAGAGAACAAGGCTGCAATTCCGGGATTTGGGTTTGAACCCCGGAGGTAGAACTGGCCTACACAAACACACAGACGCGGCCCACACACATACACACACACACACACATACAGACACAGAGACACACACACTGACCCCCACACACACACACAAGCACACGCTTTTGTGTGCAGACGGACGTTTCCTGCTTAAATGAGTGGTGTGGGTGAGAAGCTGCAGACTGGCCCACACAGAGCACTGCAGTAATCTAATACCCAGCCTTCCCAGAGGGCAGAAACTGAGACACAATCAGCATAATCTCATCTGCGGCAGCATAAAGCAATCAGGCCCTTCTGGAGAAGGAAGGACAGGCACTAAACAGGAAAGTGAGCGTGACACACGCGCGGTGCCTGAGGTGCTGTCCCCCCGCAGACGGGAGGGAGGCATCGGCTTTAATAAAACCTCAGCGCAAAGGCGAGCGGGTGGCGCATCCGGGTAACACGCCGGTGTTACACGCAGAGTAATCCAGCGCTCTGGATCGTCAGAACCCCGGGACGAAGATCTGTGGCAGGGAGATGTTTGGCGGGCCCCGTGCACAGAGCGGCCCATGCTTCGCTGCTGTTTCGGCCACTGTGCCTCAGCCACACGCCGAGCCCCTGCCCAGGCTCTGGAGGCCAGGCCAACCCAAAGCTGTTCTTCCTACTCCGTCATTTTCTCTACAGTAAAGTCCTGGAAGGCTTTTTGGGACCAGCATTTTTGTTTCAACTTTTCTTTTCAACTTTTGTTTCTTGTAACTTGTTTTGTCAATGGAATGGCAGAGCTCTGACTAGAGATTATAATGCGTGCACGTACACTCGCTCATTCACTCACCCTTGGGCTGTCACTTTTTTTTTGCTTTATAACTGAACTTCAAATCTCAGGCAAATTCTACATTTTGAATAGACCATGTAATTAAGGGTTCAAACTTAAGGAGCCAGTTGCGCTCTCCTCTGATCCATGTGGCGCTCACGGTAGCGCTCAGTATCAAAGAGACCAATGAACAATAAGCCCGTTATCGTTCTGTCTGGGGTGCACGGTCAGGCAGCCTAAATAAAGCTCATGTTAGGGTCATGCTACCCCCCTACAAGACGCCCCTTCCAGCTCACTGCCGCCCACTTGGTTGGTGGAGAGATGGGGGCTCACACAAACAATCACACACACACACACCACGCACGCACACGCACACACCACACATACACACCACACACACGTACACACAAGTACACACGTACACGATTCTTGCCAGTCCACAGTCAGCAGTTCTGTTAGATACTGTCCGGACAGCCGGGACTGTACTGTTTCAACTAAACTGCTCAGGATGGCTCAGGATAACTGTAGATGACCTCACCCCGCCACTAACAGCTCAAAGGCTTTGCGCAGTTACAGTAAATATGTAACTTTGGACAAGAGAAAAAAAAACTCTGTCTCAGACTCGCACGATTTCTGGAAATTTGCACCAATTTTTTTCATGCTCTATTATAACAAACTTGTACACATGCAAATTGGAAACGCAAATCAGACACGATCAGTGGAATTGTAGGGAAATCGGAAGCAGCGTTTGAGCTACTCCCAAGTGCTTCTGACGGCGCCTTGGGACACGAACCATTTCTGTTTCATCCGAAAAATCCACCGTACGCAGCACACTGGCTCTGGCGAACCTGCGCTGGGCACCTCAGACTCAGCAGGTCAGTTCAGTTCAAGGCAAGTCAGGCCAGGAGAGTGCAGACGAAAACAAACCGTCTGATTCTATTCGGGACGGGCATCTGGATGACTTTCAGTGCTCCAGTTCCCAAGGGGGAATGACAATACAATACTCCAGTGCACGTTGGCTACGGTGGGGGGGGGGGGGGATAATCTCTGTGCCAAGCACTCAGTCTTAATTATATATATTACTAGACACAGCTCATATATACTATATATAATATATACCACACAGTGGGGCAGAGTTATTTATATGCTTTAATTGTATATAGGCAATTATAGTAGGCAAAAAAAAAAAAAAAGGGAAAGTAGCAGCTGATAGGGCACCCGAAAATGTCCACAATTCAATATGAATATGGTAATTAAAATATTAATGAAACCATCAAAGTATTGTAGACTAAAAACATGATCTTCACTTTAAAACACACATGTTGATGTAATTTAATAGCAACCCGACACTCCGATAGCTTAGAATCATTGACAGCGGTCAAACAACATTGGCGTCGATTAGCGTCGTATCCTTGAGGAGGCCGACGATGTTGAAAAAAATGCAGAAATAACAACAGACTGCGGAGCAAGGAAACTAACACAATTACCCATAAAACAACTAACCATGTAAAAATAAATAATGAAACTGAACACATTAATTTACATGAATTTATTTTCAGGTAATTACTTTCCCCGAGTACTGTGCTCAAGCAGTCGCTGTCTTTCGCGTACTCGTGCCCAATCGTAGTCTATTAAATTACAAAACTACAAGAAAAGTAAATCTAAAAAAAAAAAAAACATTGTTCCAACCTTTTAACTTTGTGGAAACATTTTTTTTATTAACAGACTTAGGCAAACAACAAAAATAGCGAACTAACTTTTATTTTATTTATGTTGAATTGTAATAACTAATTTTTAATAATGCCATAATCAGTTATAAATTAAACAATAAAAATGACAAGTAATGACTAAAAAATATTTTAATGTCCTGCTATTCAGTAATATTTCTGAATTTTCTTTTATAATACCATTAATACTGAGGTAATAAAACGATTCAGTTAGAACACAAACATGAACACAGATTCACCGGACACTGTCTCGCAGCTAAAACTCACCCAGAGTCTCTATCACCAGCTCTTAGCAAGAACTCAGAGCACTGCAGTGCAGTTGTGTACCCGTGTGTCTCCTGGATTAGTATACTCAATGGAGTTAATGTTCAGTATAGGGCGTGATTAAATTGGAAAGTTCAGCAAGATTTTTATCATGTGTATCAGTGTGCCAAATAACCTTTCTTGTGTGTGCGTGTGTGTGTGTGTATATGTGTATGTATGTGTATGTGTGTGTGTGTGTGCGTGACAGAAAAAGAGCATGAAGAGTCAGGCAAAGATCTAGCATGATACTGTGTAACTATGTGATCAAGAGAGAGAGAACAGGATTGTGTGTGTGTGTGTGTGTGTGAGTATGTGAGTGTGTGTGTGTGAGTGTGTGTGTGTGTGTGTGAGAGAGTGTGTGTGAGTGTGTGTGTGTGTCTTAAGCTCCACACTCATGACTGCCCTGCTCATGTGATCTCTCTCCTGCTCTCCTGTCTTGAATACCCAGCTCTGATTCTCCACCCCCTCCCACGGCCCAGTGTTTCTCCCCATACATAAGCTCACACACGTGACTTCTCCAAACACACACGCTCATTTCACCTCTCCTCTCTCCTCACACACGTACCTTCTCCAAATACACACCCTCATTTCACCTCTCCTCTCTCCTCACACGTGCCTTCTCCAAACACACACCCTCATTTCACCTCTCCTCTCTCCTCACACACGTACCTTCTCCAAATACACACCCTCATTTCACCTCTCCTCTCTCCTCACACGTGCCTTCTCCAAACACACACCCTCATTTCACCTCTCCTCTCTCCTCACACACGTACCTTCTCCAAACACACACGCTCCTTTCACCTCTCCTCTCTCCTCACACACGTACCTTCTCCAAATACACACGTAAAAACGCACGTCTGTGTAGATACAAGAATAAGTAACTACATTCACACCATCTCTTTTCATTAAAACAAGGCTAAAATATACTAAAGCTTCTGTATATTACCTTTGATCAGTGAAATGGTGCACGCTGGTGGCAGCCTCACATACCCGACTCCACACAATCACCACAGGTCCACATACCTAATTAGGGACCAACTGACAGTCAGACGGTTCTCTGGTAGGCCTTTGAAACAGGGGCTCTGACTGGCAGTTTCTTTCAAACGCGGCCCTCAGGAAGTGAAAGTGGTTTCAGCCGGTTGCCGGACTGCCGTTAAATTTGACGGAGTGGCTCCATCACTTCCTGGGGAACAGGAGGAACCAGAGAAACAGGACGGGGATAAACGGCGGTTCCTGCGGCAGCAGCCGCCGTTAAAACCTGCGGCCTGCCCTCCGAACGGCCGCCGTGCCAGATCCCGGCGCTCCCCGGCTCCGCGTTAATGATCGCTCCTTTTACGACCCGCCTTCTCGAGGACGCCTTCGAGGGCGCGGGCGGCGGTAAAGAACCGCGTGCGGGGAGACACGTTCGCCTCCGCTCCACGCCCTCCCTCCCTAATAAATGTGGAACCGTGCCGGGCGCTTTAAACCCTGCAACGTGAACACACGGCCAACTATTTGCTCAAAGAATGCCGTGTGGTCACGTCTCAGATGGAGAAAAAAAAAAAAAAAAACATCAATAGCGTGTGGCAAATCCTCCTCGCAGAGCGCTTGGCCTTGTGCCAAGACCGCCGATTCTGTTAAGCTTCTAGAATTGACTTTTTCCATGAGAGACGCCGCGGGATACAGAAGGACGCAGAGTATCAGCGCCGTGATTGAGTTTGCGCGAGGACTGCTACCCACCAAACCCCTCATCGCAGAAGGGAACTTTAAAAACCATGTAAAAACCACGGCACCATTAAAAACCGTGACAACGTCTGGGCCTTTACTTGTGCAGCGTCAGAGTACTTCCAACCAATGGCAGAATAACAAGTAACCATTTATGGATGCGCTGTTAAATTACACTCCGCAAAATTCACTAAACTGTGATACATCTTATTCATACGCTGTAGAATGTTTGGTCTGCGTGCACCATTCCGGGAACAGCGCTACACGATGGCATTTTTTCTGAGAATCACGCGTGCGCCTAAGCTGAAAAATTTAGAGGCGTGCTAATGCGTCCCAATTGGAAAGTGCGCTCCTAAATTATTTTTCCAGTTAGCGCGCCTCACTTTTCATGAGCAAACGCCCCTAAAACGGGAGCACGGTACAGGCCCGGGAAACAAATCTTTCTGAAAGAAATCCATTGCCGTGTGTGTGTGTGTGTGTGTGTGTGTTTGGTTGCTGTAAATGTGTTTATGTAGCTCACTCCGTGCTCTGCTGTCATAGTGGCTAGCGCGGCGTTGGTCAACAGCCGGGAAGCTCAGATGACAGGGTAAGTGTAACGAACGCGTTTGCACGGCGCAGCAGATTTGGCAACATGTGCCGATCGCACCGACGCTGCGGAAGGAAGCACTGGAGAGGGCTGTCGAAATCAGCTTTAGTGGCATTTCCATCAGCCTCGGAGTGGCAGTGCCAGCAATCGGCCTCAGCAAAAGACGCACACCCGCGGACGACTCTGATAAGCCGACTGTTCAGGTAAATTGCGCAAAGTACAGAGGTGAAGTTCCCGACATTACAACTGATAGTAGAACAGAACATTACCCAACAGCAAGTGCGTTAAGCAGCAAACAGGCTTGTGAATCTAGTGCCAGATGGAGCATAGTATAATACACAGGCTATAATAGCAAGGCTATAGCATAATAAAACGCTGTTATCCGATGGAATAAAACAATTAGCTCTCAGTTATTTAGTTCAAATGTAGCCACGGCGAGATCAATTCCTCCTGCACACACACGCTCGCCACATTTCTCACACACACTGTTCTCGCACACGCACGTGCATTCTCTCTCACTCTCTACACTGGCGTCAGTGTAGAATAAAGGTTATATATTGCACAATAATCTGCATTGCTTCAGTACATATCCAGCTGTATAAATGGATGTAATGTAAAAAGTTGTGTAAGTTGCTTTACATAAGTGTCTGTTAAATGCCTGTAATGTAGTGTAATGTAACTCTCTATCACTCTATCCCACGCTCTCTCTCTCTCACACTTTCTCTCTCAGCCTCTCTCAGTCTCTCATAGTCTCTCTCTTACACACACACACACACACACACACACACACACAGTACCTTGCTGTAGTCTGATGGGAGCGCTGGCTCAGGTGAGACCTGCAGTGCAAACCCGTGGCTCTACCATGGCTTTATAAGCCTTCCAGGACGAGGAAACGTTGGCAGAATAAATAAAGGACAACCTCAAATGGCATTCCTCCATCCACCCATCCTTCAATCTTCCTCAGAGACCAGTCAGTCCTCTCACTGACAGCTTGACATCACTGGTGCAAGGGATTTAAGCCCTCATAGCAAAAAGACACATTATGACAAATGACACCCAACCGAGAGCAGCGCCTGTTCTCCTACCATACCATGTAAAATGTATTATTTTATTTTATTATTTTTAATATAATAAATATATAAATAAATAAATATAATTATTTTTTTCTTTATTTTTATTTTTACTACATTTCTGCTATTATCATCAATTTTATTACTATTTTTCATCTTATCTTAATACCTGTGGTACTGATTTCTATCGTTTCCCTTGTAAAGCACTTTGAGCTGCATTTTATGATATGAAAGGTGCTATGTAAATAAAGTTTATAATTATTATTATTAAAATCACTACAGAGAACACAGTGGTATGAAATCACTGCAGAATACACAGTGGTGAGAAATCACCGCAAAGTACATAGCAGTGAGAAATCACTGGATAGAACACAGTGGTGAGAAATCACTGCAGAATACAGTGGTGAGAAATCACTGCAGAGTACGTAGCAGTGAGAAATCACTGGATGGAACACAGTGGTGAGAAATCACTGCAGAATACACAGTGGTGAGAAATCATTAGAGAGTATGCAGTGATGAGAATTCACTGCACAATACACAGTGGTGAAAAATCACTGCAGAATACACAGTGGTAAGAAATCACTAGAGAGTATGCAGTGATGAGAAATCACTGCGGAATACAGTGGCGAGAATTCACTGTACAATAAACTGTGGTGAGAAATCACTGCAGAATACACAGTGGAAAGAAATCACTGCAGAGTATGCAGTGGTGAGAAATCCTTGCAGACTGTGCAGTGGTCTGCAGTGGTGAGAAATCACTGCAGACCGTGCAGTGGTGAGAAATCACTGGAGACTAGCAGTGGTGAAATCAGCCATAAAAATGTGCTTGCTGTTCATCAGGTCATCAACAGAAGGCAGAAATGAAAGGAAAGCCCTAAACTGGTCTTTTGGAATCTGGCGGCGTGCCTGAACGGTCACACCCTGCACTGCACTTCCCTTCCACAAGGGAAATAAAAAATGCAACAAAGCTCATTCCTGTATTCCTTAGGGCGGGCTACTGAAAACCGATATCGCCATTGCACCGGTTCCCGCACGACCAGCGCCTACCGGACAGATCCCTGTTCCTTGTTCCTTCAGTAGCTAACGTTACACTCGCTACGTCGACTGGCAGCGCAGGTGCAGCAGCAGGTATCATTAGCAAGCTAGCTAACGTTAAACGCGATCAAAATGCCATAACATAATATAACATAACAACAAGAACAGTCCAACAATTCTCAACATTTTCCTGTTGTACCTAGAGCTCTGATTACCTACTGACTAGATAGTATCAAGCCTGGTCTTGAAAATCACCAGAATTTCTGCCTCTGCTATGTGACCTGGCAGGCTATTCCACGCACTGACCACTTTCTGCATGAACAAATTCTTCCTCATGTATGTATGGAATGGAGAGTGAGAGAAGCGGCTCTCGGATCCTTCGTCACAGCTGTCAGGTGGAGGTAATCAGCGCCGATAATTATCAATTGTTTGATTGTGCTGATTGCCTCTGATTGTTTTCAACAGTGAGCCTGGGGTTTTTAAAAGCGGAGACCGGGAGTCTTCGGGAGTGGACGCCAGAGAGACGACAGAAGTGCAGCGTTAAAAGAAATAAAATAAAACCCTGTGTTACGCTGTTTCCGACCGAAAGCCGTGGGCTTTAATAAGAGCACGGAAGTGCTAAAAAAACCGAACGGTTGTCTCACGTGAGTCTGTTGGAAGGCAGGAGGGGTGGCACTCGCTTGCCACAGTGGTGGCCCCTGCGGGGGCGTCTAGTTTGAGACGACCAACATTTCACATAGGAGACAACAATCGGTCAGAAAACAATCAGAGGCAATCAGCGCAATCAAACAATTGATAATTATTGGCGCTGATTACCCCCACCTGACAGCTGTGACGAAGGATCCGAGAGCCGCTCCTCTCCCTCTCTCTCTCTCTGTAGCCGACGTCCAAACCACGCCCACCCCACCACAGCCACTCATCTCTGTCAGGAGTGAGAAGTTCATTAACCAGCTCTAGCCATCTAACCAAAGGTCAGCTGGATGAACGCTGATGCTTGCTAATTGCTAGCTGGCTAACATTAATCCAAATGTTTTGCAGTCTTGGTTAGGGCAGAGGACACTTTCTTTTGAAGCACCGATACCTAACAACGGGTAAATTTTTACAGATTTTGAAAAACGTCTAATATCTCATTACCTGGCAAAGATAAGGTCGCACCAATGTCCTTGTAACTATGTTTGCGTTTAGGCACTGTCCCCCCCACTCTGTTCTACATACGCCGGCTGCGGGGGGGGGGGGTTAGGGTTAGGGTTAGGGTCACCACATGAGGCGAAAAGAGAATTGGCTGTATGTCACTTTGACATTTAAAAGAAAAAATAAGTACAAAAAGTACAGTGTGCAGCCTATAGTAATAAGCAGCTAAATACCAAAACAACTTTTTGGGCCGGGGGTAGCAGTCTTACGGGCACCAGTGCCATGGGGTACTGGGTTTTCGGGTTTTCTGACGCGGGCAAACAAAGCCGCAGGCCTGGGAGGGGACCGGGTTCGTTCAGTCGAGCGGAGCGGGCCGACTCTGGTCCCGGGCCAACCACAATAGCGGGGATTACTGAAAACTCGCAGTCTATTTTCCCTCATGCACATCACACAGAAATCCGGGACACATGAGACAAAAGGTGTTTTGTCGCATTGTTTTTTTTTCTTCCTAAAGCTACGTCTGATTTCTCAGAAACGCGTCTAAATCACTGTTCTGTTGCCAAGACAGAGGTGGGTCACGACAGTGATGGACAACTTATCTTTTTTCTTGTGACCTGTTGTTGGTAACCGTAGAAATACACAGATTAGGGAAGTGTATCGCATGACAGGAAGTAATATTCAGACAGCCAATAGGAAAATAAATGTCAAATATAGAGATCAACATTTTATAATGGACATTTAATCTAATGTGAATATTGAGATGAGACAAAAACCACCATTTCAGGCATAAAAACAAAACCAGCCATTACTGGGATATTCTGAATATGTACTCTCTGGACTCAAAGGACACGCTACCATTAAGAAAACAACTTGAGATTTAATCACTAGCAATTCATTTTCCTACATATAAGACACAATAAATACAGAAAGCGCAACAATTTTTGTTAGAGTTCCCTTAAGTTACCTTAAATTTATTTGATTTACTTGTACTTCTGTTTTCTTTCACTGGGGGGGAAGTGAAGGGACGCATGTTTGAAAATTCATAACAAAACAAACTTTATGATGAACAAAGTACACCGTAGCCTTAAATGTCTCTACTCCACAGAGTGCATTGGACCAGCCAAGCGCTATGTTCAAATCTTCCGTCGACCAATCAAAGCTCAGGAGAAATGAAGTCACTCATCCACTCACCCCGTAATTATCTTGATGGTTTTGCTCATGGGGGAAGCAGAGGAAAACAGGACCGTGTACTTAAACCAGAACAGGACGCCTGAGCGCAAACAGGCCTCGTGACGGAGGCGCTTCCTCTGGGGAGACGGGAACGGAACATCGTTTGTCTTACTAAAACGCACAGAACGTTTCCAGACTCCTGAAGTAAAACATGTGGACGGCTTCATATTCAGAAAGCGATAAAACTACTTCAGAACGAAAAAAGTGATAATCATAACCCACACTCCATAGGGTTATCATTTACCTACGTATTCATAATTATATGATCTTCCTGTGCAGCCCAAGTTTTATATTAATATTGTCATTCTCAATTATTCATTCAGGATTATTTTGCCATATTTTATCACTTGACTATTTGTCCTACAGTGGGTTTAAGTGACCGAGGCTTCATTTCATGTGGGTACGCACACAAATTCTATTTCTGGCAACTTATACCAAATGAAATATAATGACTGGGAAGGCCATATGAAATAAAGGCCTTTGTTGTTCCAGTCTCGTGAATTAGGGTATTAGCGTAATTCTACTCCTTTTCCTTCTTGACATCACAGGTTTTTGTGATACCTGACACCCATAATGTAACCTTGGAGTAATGACCACTGGTTTACCTTTGAGGAAAAAAAAAAAAACATGAGTCATGTTTGAATACTTTGACTTGGTTGTTTGCATTAAACGTGCAGTATGACAGTACGTTCATATTTGGCTAAATTTCCTTCACACCTCGACAGATTTCAATACATTAAAAGCTCAAAGAATTTAAAAAAGTTTTGTAAATCAAGCGTACGCACGTTTCATTTATAAATCACAAATATCTCTAAACATGTGTGCGTACATGAACAAGCTTTAGGAATCCACCCAGAGAACACTTTCAGTTATCCTTACATATCTTTTATACTAACAATGAAACACTGCTAAATATACAATTGCCATTGTACTAAAACATAAGGAAACATAACAGCAGAAAAGTGAGTAAAAAAAAAGAGCTTCCCTAAATTCTGACACCCATATAAACTACTGAGCGGCCCCATCAGCAGCACTGTACCCAGCCGAACTGAACACGTTGCTATTACTGAGCACCACTACTGAGCGGCCCCATCAGCAGCACTGTACCCAGCCAAACTGAACACGCTGCTATTACTGAACACCACTACTGAGCGGCCCCATCAGCAGCACTGTACCCAGCCGAACTGAACACGCTTGCTATACTGACACACTACTGAGGGCCCATCAGCGCACTGTCCCACCCAGACAACACGTTGCTATTACGAGCACCACTGCTAGCGGCCCCATCAGCAGCTGTACCCAGCCGATGAACACTTGCAATTACTGACACCACTACTGAGCGGCCCCATCAGCAGTACTGTACCCAGCCAAATTGAACACATTGCTATTACTGAGCACCACTACTGAGCGGCCCCATCAGCAGTACTGTACCCAGCCAAATTGAACACATTGCTATTACTGAGCACCACTACTGAGCGGCCCCATCAGCAGTACTGTACCCAGCTGAACTGAACACGTTGCTAGGCAAGCAGCGACAGCAGCTGAGAATGGGGCTGGGGAGCAACAATCATAATTATTTTATCCTAGCTGCTAGTGCTCTTGCGTGCCACTGATTTCAAACACGTTTCTTGCTATGTCATACAGTGCAGCATTCACATTTTTGCTTCACTTCTGTGGGTTTAACACAATATTTTAATGTCTCAGTTATGTTTCAGGATCAACCCGTTTGTGATTGAGCTGTGTTCACGGATGTTAATAAAAAACCTACATTAATGAATTGGAATTTCATCTATATTATTCACACATTACTGTTGATTTTAATTAACCAAACTGATGCGTTTACTCTGGCCTGTTCGTACACACATTCAGTGCTCTTCAAATATCGCGGCTGTCGAGAGATTGGGAAAATGTGTCTCGGGCCTGCCATGCAGCAGAACAGCCACAAGGAACAGTTCATGCACAGGATCTTGAGTTTGCTCAGAGGTACGTTTGCAATTTCTTTTACGACAATTCCAAGGTTTATAAATTTCAACGTTGGCGTGGATTTCAACATAGGGACGATTTACGATCAAACCAGTGCACAAAACTGTTTTATGCACGAGGCCCCTCGTATTTTTAGCTTCTCTTCTTGAAACTTTTTGCAACAAGTGACAAATTTCCTGCCCAGTAAAAACTGAGATTGAGGGTTACTTTGCAACTCAATTCTGGGCCACAAACCTCGAGTTACCTTTTTTTTTGGTGAATATCTAATGGATTGGAATTTTAAAAACCTTTACTTTAGTCCAGACATCACTAAGCTTAGCTGTACCATGTATTTCCTGTCCAACTTGAAGCTCACGTGTTCTGCTTTATACTAAGTGCAAGTCATTTGCATAATTTTTTGCAGTTTTGTTATTAGTGAAAAGAAGTTGAAAGCAATCCATCAGACAAATAAAAAACAAATATGATTTTTATCAATCTTTTAGGGTGACTTGTTCCTTCGACCAGTCGATCAACCCTAATAGTACCGTATAACAAAATGTACAAGAGATCCCACGCTGTAAATTGGCATATGTATACATCAGACTGTATAGAACATTCAAAAACTGAGCAAAATTTAAATTAGTTTTGACATAATTAGATTATTAATTCTAATTCTTAATTAATATCAAGAATTAAGTCAATGTATTCAAACATGACCCATGTTGTAGAGCCCGTCTTTGTGACTACAATGAGACCAAGATATTGTTTTTACATTTGCAGTTGTCAAACTGCAGGTCTCAAAAGTAGAAGAGGGTAAGCCAAAAATGAAGTGAAAATGGAAACTTTTACCATAGTTGTTTTCTTAATGTTTTGTGCTTTTTTTCCTTTGAAACTACACCAATGGTCATTACTCCAAGGTTGCATTATGGGTGTCAGATATAAGAATCTGAGAAAAAAAGATGTAAATGGAGCTATTGTCCCCCAGAATTACCCATTACCTTTTCGTTCAGAGTCAAGAGGTAGAAGCTGAGACTAGATGGATCCAATTCAGGCAGGTTTGATTAGATCAAATCACTTTTAGTTTATATTGGTGAGGTGGAATACGAGCAGATATTTTCACTCATCAGAAAAGGGTAGAAGGACGATGAAGAAACCTCAAACGCATGCATGTTATACCGCAAACACAACGTATAGGCCTATTAATATGGCCAGGCACAATGTAGGCTACATTAATGTGGCCAGTCACAACGTACATTAATACGGCCGGTCATAACATAAAATAAAGCCCCGGTCGCAGGTAACAGACAGCCATGTGTAGGAGGGCTTGTTTCAGCACAGTGGTTTAGGTTTAACTTCTGTTCAGTATCTCCGTTCTGATATGTTGTTGTGCTGCTATGTCAATATCAATGTCAATGTTTGTTGTTAGTGCATGATTAAATATGTTCATGTTTTAAATAAAAAAAATAGAAAAAACTGGGGAACTAAGTGATCAAGAGGACTGCGTATTTATACGGAGTGTACAGATTAATTAACAAATACAAGGATCCGAGAACGAATGTGCCAGGATTACACCCATGATTGCAGCAGATTTCATTAAAACAAGATTCTGACCGAGACAACAAAAAATGACACTTGACCGATGTGAATGCAACTACAATCGGCCAAAAGAAATGTAAGCAGCTCTGCACAGATACTAAATAACCAACCCATCAACCTCTGTTATTGCTCTGTATTGGTGTGTCAATTCACCCCTACTTGTGTGTGTGTGTGAGTGAGTGAGTGTGTTTGAGGAAAGGTCTGTGATTGTAAAGAAATTTCTGAAAAACCCAGCCGGTCAAAGTTCAACATTGACTTTGGCAATGACCATCAGGACAGTTTGCTCGAGTGCTAAAAGTCCAGAGGGTAAAGTTTTTGCTAAGCAACGTTTTCTAAGGCATACTGAGCAGGGTGACAGCTAGCTTAGAGATTCACTCAAACTGAGCACAGTGACAGCTAGCTTAGAGATTCATTCAAACTGAGCACGGTGACAGCTAGCTTAGAGATTCACTCAAACTGAGCACGGTGACAGCTAGCTTAGAGATTCATTCAAACTGAGCACAGTGACAGCTAGCTTAGAGATTCACTCAAACTGAGCACAGTGACAGCTAGCTTAGAGATTCATTCAAACTGAGCACGGTGACAGCTAGCTTAGAGATTCACTCAAACTGAGCACGGTGACAGCTAGCTTAGAGATTCATTCAAACTGAGCACAGTGACAGCTAGCTTAGAGATTCACTCAAACTGAGCAGGGTGACAGCTAGTTTAGAGATTCACTCAAACTGAGCACGGTGACAGCTAGCTTAGAGATTCACTCAAACTGAGCACGGTGACAGCTAGCTTAGAGATTCACTCAAACTGAGCACGGTGACAGCTAGCTTAGAGATTCACTCAAACTGAGCACGGTGACAGCTAGCTTAGAGATTCACTCAAACTGAGCACAGTGACAGCTAGATTAGACCAGTCCTGGATCTAGACTGCTTTGATTAGAGGGGCAGACAAACATTTTTTGGGGGGAGGGCCACTTTTAACAATTAAGGCACATCATGTGCCATACAGCTTACAGGCCTACATTGATTAGTGCTTTTTTTTAAACTCAAGATGATTGACTGAATCTTTTCTGTTTAATTTCATGCACAAGCTCAATTATGTGTTTGTGGCCAAGAAACGCAGATAATCGCAGATATTGGTCTGACATTTCTGTTATTTATTGATCACAATATTTACACAGCCTTGTTCAATATGCTATTTGGCTAACAAAGCAAACAGAGCGCGAGCTATGCATACGCAAATTGGGACATAATTCGTGGTGAATAGCTCAGCGGACCTGGTTCTAAAATGTTCAGAACTTATCTACTCACTGATTTCAACGAGCCTTCGTTTACAAAATTATCAGCAATCTCTTTCAATTTCAGCTCCCGACCTCTGACGCTCTTGACAGAAAGTAACCTATAGCCTATTCAGTCTCTCCTCTGATAGTTCTTGGTTAATTCATTTTAAAAAAATGATTCATTCGTTTAAACGGTGGTCTGCTGTTGCTACTGTGACTACAATGGCCCTCACCCCTCACCGAAGGTTACCGGATGATGCACAAGACGCATTTTCGCACATTAGGAGGCTGAAGTGTCTGTTGACGATCTCGGTTTTAAAACATGAGTTGAATGACAACAGTTGAGCCAGGAATTTTTATATCCGTGGTCAGAGAAAGTTTTTGACGGTGAGTTGCGGATTTGACGATAGTCTTTTTAAAAAGCCGTCCAACTCTGACAACTTGTCAACCCTTCTCTCCTGGTCCGTTTTCTCTTTTCTCATCGGAGATCCACTTGGTCTGTTTATAAGGCATTTTTATACGCTTAGCTGTAGCTAGGACTCCTCTTTGCCCTCTTCCTCAGCTAACTAACCAGAGTTTATAATTTGACCACCAAAACTAGCTGATAGTTATGACAAAGAGACACTTGACACTGACCAACAGCATACATAGACACATTTCCAAGCAATATCAGAAAATAACACCAGTACCAAATAAATTACCACAAATTATTTCATTGAACAGTTTCAACAAATATGTTTTCTGTAGAATGGGCATATAGGTTAAGGTTGACGTGATCACATACTGTCGTACAAAGAAAGCGTATTAACTACGATCGAGGTGAGTTTGCTTATTGAACGATAAAACAAACGTCAGTAACTACAATGTAGTATCTGATATTTAACGACTGTCTCAAATGCTAAGGACCGTGCATGGGCAATTTTTTTTTCATGCACTTTAATTCTCCGCAAAGCTTGAGGGCAGAGGAAAAACATTTTTTGAAGGGGGGAATGCCTCCCCTAGATCCGGCCCTGGCTTAGGGATTCACTAAAACTGAAAACAAACAGTGCTGCCTTCATGATTCGTTCAAAGTGAGCACAGTAACGGAAAGCGGAGCCACACATGACCACTGCAAAACTACATTAGCGTGGCTGTTTTTATGTAGCCAACTTTGCGTACTGTAACGTACTGTAAGGTTGGGATTCTTGAACTTGTTTAACCGAATATCTTGTAAGTTACGGCAAAGCAAAGAAAGAAAAAAAAAAAAAGATCTTCAAGCGCTTTAAAGGGACAAAAACAGTATTTTATACAGATAGGCAGCAAAATAGTTCGTGTGATGCCTAAAACAGTATTGTTTAAAAAAAACTTTACGAAAAGAAAGGCTAACTTAGCTACTCAACTAAAGCTAGCTGGTTAACTAGCTAAGATCAGCTACTGTTTGACATTAGCTAGTCTAGCTGCCTAACCTAGCTGAATGCGGTTAGAGGTCGAGCTACTATGCGAGATTTCTAGCTAGCTAGATTAGCGAACTGTCCTTCACCTCAGTGTGTAATCTACGTAAACAGAACCATTTCCTTACCCCACAACACACAAGGTCTTGGATGATGTTGCTCGGTCTTTATAACTGAAAGGCTAACGTCGCTAAATCATTGAAAATGGACCCAGTTACTTCGGAATCCTCTTGACTGGTCAAGTCTCCTAGTAACCGGTGTGCACAATCCACTCTGGCAGCCACAGTTCGCAAGACAGCGATGTACACCAATCACAGTCCACACTGGAACCCACAGCACTTCAGACGGTGAAATACACCAATCACAATCCACACTGACACTTACAGCAGTCCAGATGGTGAAATTTGCACCAATCAAGACAAGACCCTCGTGTTCAGCAGACACACTTCCGCCGCCACATGGCAGCATGCGGAAATGATGCAATCAACCTACAGAGACGTGACGGGTAGCAGGGAGGATTGGAAGTGCCGGATAGCCATTACCTTTGTTCAATCAAAATTTAGACAGTAGCCTACAGTTTGTGTTTGATGCAACTTGGGTAACCCAATATCTTCACCAGTATCTCGCATATGCTAACAATAAACTTTATAATAACAAACTTTATTTATGAGGAACTTTTGTGTAGCTCAATGTACTGTATATAGAATAAAGGAATAGATAAAATATATAAAATGCAACACAATTGAAGAAGAAAGAGATGTTCTTGTAAGTAGTGAGCATCAGATAAAATTTCAATTAAAAGCCAGAGTAAATAGGTGTATTTTAAGCTGCTTTAAAAAAAAAGCCAACTGTGCCTGCCTCTCAGATGTTTTTATTTTTTATTTTTAAGAATGCTCCATGTGGTGGTGCATCAAAACAAAAGACAGTTTCTCCACTGTTTTTGCACATTATCCTTGGTACCTTAAAGAGGCTGGCAGTGGAGGATGTAAGAGCTGAAGTTTGGACATGCAAGGGAATGTAGGTAGGACAGTTAAGTGCTTTATAAAAGGTAAAAGTGCCTTAAGATCAATTCAAAAAGACACAGGGAGCCAATGTAATGCAGACAGGACAGGAGAAATGTGCTCTATTCTTGGATTGAGTTAGAATTCTGGCTGCAGCATTTTGAATATTTGTTAGTTTCTCAATTGTTTTCTTTGGCATACCAGTAAGAAGAGCAATTATAATAGTCCAGCCGACTTGATATGAAAGTATATAGGCTTTTCTACATTGCCGTGTACAAATGGTATGACTTCAGCCGTATTTCTTAAAGAAAACAGTCTTGATCACTGTGACCATGTAAGGTTTAAAACTTAGTTCTGAGTCTAAAATGACTCCCGGATTTCTAACTACTGATTTTTTTTTTCTGAAGAGTCAGACTGGCCAGTCTAGTAGAAAGTTTGTCTCTTTGATTTGGGGTCACCAAAAAGTATCTCGGTCTTATCCTCATTCAGTTTCAGGAAATTCCTGCATCCTGACCATCCACTTACTGATGGCAGACAAGCTGTTTGTCAATGCACTAAGTACACTGGGATCATTTGGCTCCGGAAATATATATATATATGTAATATTTTCAACATGGATATTCAAATATGACCGGGATAACAAATTTTATTAACGAGCTGGTAATAGAACTTGTGGCAGGGAAGACTCGCTTTCGCAATGAATGTTTAAGTCACTACTCGTAAACTTTTGCAATAGATTCTGGCTAACCAAATGAAAAAAACAAGAACTGAAAGCCTAAAAACTAGCTATAGTCTGCAGTTTGGTTTATTTTGTCATCTGATATTTTCACAGTTTCGTTGAGCTAAAACATGACGGAAATAGCCCAGTCACGGTTATTCTTATAGCGAATACGTAGTGAGCAGAGGTAATGCGATTTTAAAGCAAATTCAATCTGAGGGCTTTACTTTAAAAGTCAGTAGCCAGTTATTGCCCTGTATTACAGCGACCTCTAGGGGAATATGGGGTTAACGACAACATGATAACACAGGTCAGTAGAAGGATAGTTTTTTTCATTTTAGTGTAGGCCTATATTCTTGAATTACTTAGGCAGTTTTATACGCAGTGAAGAACTTTTAGGTAAGGATGTTTCTGATGGAAAAATGGCTTATAGTGGTATGGGGACATTTGGGAGTTTGTGATCCAAAGTTAGAAAAAAAAAGACTTCAAGTTACTCCAATGCAACGTGTAGTGACATTGTTTCCAGAGCCAGTACATATAAACAGCTTCATTATGTGGTATTGATTATAAAACTATAACCATAACTATAACCATCCGCGAGCGTAGCTGTCTTAGGTTGCATGCGCCACAGGAAATAGTTCCACCGAAAAGTAAGACTAAAAAACTATTTTTTGAAGAATAAGAATTATAATCAGGTATTATACACATATACAATCTCTGAAACATAAGGTCACTATACAAGTTCCTTTGAAGGCATTTGAGGGGTATTTTATTCCTTTAGACCACACACCCCAAATGCCCAGACAGCAGCCATTATAAAACCAACGGGTTGTCAGAAACTTCTGCAAGTAACTAAAAAAATATATTTTATAGTATACAAAAACTGTCTGAGCCAATTAAAGACAAACAAACAACATAAAGTCCATTTTAAACCCCAGACAGCAACCTATCCTTTTAACCTAACTGCAGCATCATCCTTTTTGCAAAAAAAACTTTGATCTTCGGCTAGTCCGGTGCACATGATTGTTCCTGCGTAATTTGAAGTTAATTCTCCATCAAGTCCAATAGCATCTCAGGTGTATTCATCAGTAAATTAAGAGGGGAAGGGGAATTTCACTCAGCCAACATTGACACTACAAATCAAGTTGCTTCAAATACATTTATTCAATAAACAATGCACCACCATGTTTTATTTACTGTTGTGTACAGCAGGGTTCTGCAGTGAAATGGCCACTACACAGATGAGGCAATGGGCGTAGGGAAATGAGAAAGTGACTGTAAAACTGTCCCTCAAAGACTCACAGCACAAAAAAAACTATGCTATAAACTGTTAATACTGCATTTTAATCCTGCTGCCCAGGATCATCGGGAAAAAGAAAAAACATGGAAGCATCACATTGGAGAGAAAGATGCACAGAAGCCAAACTACTCAACGGAAAGTCAGGACCCCATTATAGGTTTGCTTGCCACTGCCTTTCCCATAGCAATAACGATCACTGGCTCATTAACCATATTTACTTAAAGGCTTTATTATTATTATTATTATTATTATTATTATTATTATTATTATTATTATTATTATTATTATATTAATTATTAATTATAGTCATTATTACTAACTATGTCTGGCTGGCTAGCCATTAAAACCGCAGCTAGCTTGTACAGACTGAGGACAATAAGACAATAAGGGGGATGTGAGCAAAAACAAATCATAATAAGCAAAAGGGCTGTTTTGTTAACAAGCGTGAATGTCCTAGTAAAGTCTGTAATTGCTGCACGACAGTTGTCTTTTTCCCAGAATACCCCGGGAGCATTAGAGGTGGGGAGGGCGGGGGTTTATCCAGCCGTGCGGTAATTGGCGTGGATCTCCGGCTTGATGTCACACACCATCTTGAGCAGGTTGCCCAGGACGGCCCCACGGTTCTGTCGGTAGCTGTCCTGGATGTGTCCCATCTTGTCCCCCGTTTCCTTGTCCACCTCCACTGCAGAGTTACCATGGGAACCCAGGGCCTGAGCAAGGAGAAGACGCTGTCTTTACAATGCCCCCTTATGCAGCCCTAATGACCATTCTGAGAGCAGTTTTTAATATGACTTAATTTCCCTTTTGTGTCCAGGAACACAAATATGAACCACTATTAAATCAGTTTTAAAATGCAATATGTAGTTGTCAGAAACTCAATTCTGGATTTCAGTGTACAATATATATTATATGGCGGCATGTCTTTTTTTTTTGTCTTAAATTGCACCGTCCCTTGTAGTGAGACTCACCGCAGCCTCTCTGGTTTTGAATTCCTTCTCCCTCTGCATGCGGTGCTGCTCTATTTCAGCGTGGGCCTCCTCCTTGGCCTGCTTCAGACGCCGGGTCTTACCTGTGCACACGCAAAGGCACACGAACACATGTCCACATAAAAGCACAGGACAGCAGTGGGTCAGCCTCTGCGACAAGCTAAGTATAACACCTGCTGGGGCAACGGAGCTTTTTCATTGGAACTATATTAACACTGGAACAGCACAGAGGGAAATGGCACGAGGAAAGGAACTGAATTTTAAAATGGAAAAGAGACAGGAGTTGTAGTTTTAAACATTTTGAAGGAGATGCGTGCTGATCTGAGCTGTGGGAAGCCCTGGGACAAGCGTACACAGTGGAGCACTTCGTTACAAATTTGCTCAAAAGACGGAAAACGGGGGGAGGGGAATACGAGACCGGCGCCGAAGTGCGAATTTCAGCGACCGGATGATCCGAGGCCAGGCCCCGCGCATTGCAGTGGAACGAAAGTGTCATTCCACATCCAGGCTCTACTCTGAGGCGGGCTGCACGCGCACAATCCAGCATACAGCGCACGCAAGGGCCGAAAACCGCTAACACTGCGCAATATTCTTTTTCTGACAGAGAGCTATTCGGTCTAAATGTAGAGCCACCATTCTCAGTAACAGATATAGCCTTGCTCTTTGTGTTATTATGTTTATTCTTTTTATTTATCCAAGTGAATGCACTGATTACAGTGAACCGCCACCTTCTATTGTTACTTTACAAAAGCACAATCCAACCCTACTCTACTGCTCCAGGTTTCCTCACCATGCAAAGTGCCTCCAACAAGAACAAATTCATTTGTATTACATACATAATTTTCAAAATCATTGTCCTCCCCATCCCAGCCTTTCAGACCTCAACTGCAAAAACCATCACAGACAAAACATTTACAGCACATGACCCCCGGCACCATCTGAATCCATTCTTCACACACTATAACCAACTGGTTGCAGAAATCTGTCCCTAATCTGGAAAAGGGCCGGCTTTAGCAGTTTTGTCCCTTCTGCCATTGCGTCACTGAACAAAACAGGCTACCTCATTTATATCATGTTTTTTTCTGTTGAACCCTTTTAACCACAGAGGTAGATATGAAAATAGCAATGTGTAGCTATGTATGCCTATCTGCATTTATGTGTGTACATATTGTGTTATAATAAGGCATGTACAATATACCACGGTATTGTGGTAAAAAAATTCCTACAGACGGACAATAAAATCATCTCGTCTGTTAGCAATGAGAGATTAGAGAGAGCAGTTAGAGATTTCCCAGGGATGCATTATGAACCGCCAATGAGCACACACAAACAGCTAATTAACACAGGCTATTTCATGCTATAGGATAGCTGGCATTACAAATTTCGTTGTTTTAGTGGTAAATGTTCATCTGGCATACAACCTAAATCAGGTAACAGCGAACCGCTGAAAACCACCATTACAGCCCATATCGTGCAAACAGCCTACTAATTCAGACACACAAATTAAAGGTCCAGAAACACCGACGTGTGAATTTATCATTAGAGGACAATAGCTACAAATAATCTCTATTCGCTATCAATCTGTGTAAATCTGACTGTGCGGCTGGACTCAGTTAACTGGTTGTGGTCCGGAAAAGATGGGAGTCCACAGAGCTGGGCTTCATGGCTGCTATCTTGTCAATGTAGCAGCTGACCTTGGCTAGCTTGCCAAAATGTAAGAATCGGGTTAAAACTCACGTTTTCGTGCTTCCCCGACCTTCTCTGCAGCCCGTTTTTCTGCCTGTAACAGTTGCTGGATTCCCTGGGACTGGCTGGCCATCTCTCCGCTGAAGTAAACGATGCCGCGCTGCACGAGTCTGGCCGGGAACGCACAGGGTGTTTACTGCGGACGGTCAGCTGATAAACACATCGCGTGACCTCGGCGAGTGTTTGAACCATGAAGGAAACGTCATCGGCAAGCAGTGGCGTGAAAAAGTATTTTCCCCCTTCCTGATTTCCTCAGTTATTTCATATTTGTCACACCGAGTGGTTTCTGGTCTTTAGACACAATGTAATATTAGAGAAAGGAAGCTGAGGAAACACAAAACACATTTCATTCAATATTCTGCGGTTCCAAGACAATCTCTGAAGCATTTGATTGAAGGATCTTGGAATCCCCCAGCGTTGTTACATACTTGGCTATGCTGAGGTAATTAGGTTAATTATATTTACCCCCATATATACCCTCATCCCACTAGTGCTATGTCCCCAGTACACCACAGTATTTTGACCACAAGTACCCAGACACAAAATATAATTTTTACAACCCAGACCAAAGTAATCAACTGAGAGTTAAAAATATGTAGATGGGGCTACTGGGTAATTAACCCTGATAAGGCACTGTTCTATGGTACGGTGCACCGATGATATGATTGGGTATTTTGGAATTGGGTTAAATAACAAAAATGTATTGGTAAGTGTACAAATATGTATAGGAATATGTATGTATATATATATGTATACAGTATATGTATGCATGGCTACTTGGGTGGTAATAGGCATGCATACAGGTTGAGTGACGGAAAGCTTCATTAACTCCGTACTGGGTGGAGCTACCATTTGTGGATTTGTCTGGACCAATAAAAAAACTTGAGGGGCTTGGAGAAAACCTGCCTCCCTCAGTTGTGTTTCTAAGATGAAACCTGGCTATTTTCTCAATCGGTAAACAGAGATTTCACAGCTAAAGACATTAGTTGCCCACATGACAGCCATCCCACACAGGCCCCATACACTTTATTTTCCCCAGTGTCCATGGAGTGAGGAAAATGCAGATTCATGTGTTGTATTGGTAGAGGCTTCTAATCTGTGAAGGCAGGCATTTGCAGTACACTTGAGTAAGCACACTACAGATGCATAGCTAAACTTGTTTCCCAAACTTGGGTCACTGTGATTTCTGGCTTGTCCAGATATTTTGCCTTCCTGAAATGATACGCCATTTCAGTGGCTGTTGTAAAATTATATTTAATGACTTTTTAAAATATAAACACATGACAGTCTCAGACATATTTTAATGATTCTCAAGAACACACATTCAGCATGCTTTCTGGAAGATCAGATACAGGTCTGACATAAGCTTCAGTTCCCTTTTTGAAATTTATTATAAAAGTCAAAAGTAAACATTATGGTCACACCAAAAACAGGTGAGATGGCATCTTGGACACACTGAAACTAAGACGGGCGCCTCGACAGGGTGGGGGGAGGGAGGGGGGTCACACCTCATGAAGAGAGTTCAGTTCAAAAGTGTGCAGGATACCAGAAGAAGAACAGCTGTTACTGGTGACATCTGAAGTCTACAGCCCCCTCCTCTGCCTATACAGCACCTTCACATTAGACAGGGTTTCCCCCTCAATATGTTCTTACCACGTCTGATACTGCTAGCCCCACCGATTCTCTCTCAGTAATCAGTATACACTGCGTTTCTAGGGAATCCAGATTCATCTCAAGCAGAACATTTGGCCTGCGTCGAAAAATGGTATTTTTCCAAGTGCAGGACAATCATCCCTCAAAATCTGGATTAAAGTCTGGAGACTTCCCGTTGCTCATATCTCTCTCTCTGTCAGTGGTTGGATTTGAGTCTGGAGACTTCCCGTTGCTCATATCTCTCTCTGTCAGTGGTTGGATTTGAGTCTGGAGACTTCCCGTTGCTCACATCTCTCTCTCTGTCAGTGGTTGGATTAGAGTCTGGAGACTTCCCGTTGCTCACATCTCTCTCCCTGTCAGTGGTTGGATTTGGGGAGCCTGTAGACCCCGGCTGACACGATGAGCTGGTGGTCGCGCACCTTCCTCTCCAGGAAGGCCTGCAGCTCGCTGACGTCCATCTCGGTGAGGACGGGCCCAGTGGCCCCGAACATGCGCAGCATGGAGTGGATGCGCTCCAGGGTCATGCTCTCCAGGTTGGTCAGCATGGCTTGGATGTAGGCCCAGAACAGCTGAGACGGAACCACACAGACACACAGGTCGTTCACAACAGAAACGCTCACTCATCAAACCTACGAACTCGAACCATTTTAGCGTAAAATGGGTCCGCTCTAAAGAGAAGACCTGGAGGTATGCATGTATGCATGTTTTACATGGACATTCAGTTCAAGCACTGCTCTTATTGGTTAAAATGTAAACACCATGCTACATACACAAGAAACATGGTCTCAAAATGACCAATAACCAAGGGCTCCAGTAAAAGGTAACATGAAGAAATCCCTTTAAAATCTCAAATGAATAAAATGGGCTTAATATCACAGTATCTGTTTTGGTCGGTTGTTTGTGTATAAAATAAATAGTAAAAATGATGGACTGGGTCTTTAAAATGGTCCAGTGGGTTATAATATCATCAGTGCTGCAGAGCATAAATGAAACAATATAAAATTGGCATCGATATTCCAGTAATGGGCTTTGTGCGCGCCCCTGATAGACTATGTGTGTGGACGTGCACACCCCTGACAGACCATGTGTGAGGACGTGCACACCCGATAGACTCAACCTGTGTGAGCACGTGCACACCCCTGATAGACTCAACCTGTGTGAGCACGTGCACACCCCTGACAGACCGTGTGTGAGAACGTGCGCGCCCCGGACAGACCGTGTGTGAGGACGTGCGCGCCCCTGACAGACCGTGTGTGAGGACGTGCACGCCCCTGATAGACTCTGTGTGTGAGGATGTGCACGCCCCTGATAGACTCTGTGTGTGAGGATGTGCACGCCCCTGATAGACCGTGTGTGAGGACGTGCGCGCCCCTGATAGACCGTGTGTGAGGACGTGCATGCCCCTGATAGACCGTGTGTGAGGACGTGCATGCCCCTGATAGACTGTGTGTGAGGACGTGCGCGCCCCTGATAGACTGTGTGTGAGGACGTGCACGCCCCTGATAGACTGTGCGTGTGGACGTGCACACCCCTGATAGACTCAACCTGTGTGAGCACGTGCACACCCCTGATAGACTCAACCTGTGTGAGCACGTGCACACCCCTGATAGACTGTGTGTGAGGACGTCGCACCGCACTTCCCCTTTCTCTGCTCGACTGTGGTGGTGTGGCGCCCCCTCGTCGCTACGTCAGAAGCACCCCCTCGCCCGCTCGCACCGCCGTCTCCAGGACGGTACGCACCCGCACCTCGCAGCACCCCTGCTGCTGCACGAGCCGCTCCTCCGCAGACTCAGCCCGTATGAGGACGCACGCGCACCTGCAGCTTCTCCTCTCTCTGCTCGGACTGGGTGGTGGTGTTGGAGTCGCCCTCCTCGTCGCTATCGATCAGAAGCACCCCCCGCTCCGGCCGCTCCCGCAGCGCGCCCGTCTCCAGGACCGAGTAGCGCCCCCCCGCATCCTCCCGCAGCACCCCCTGCTGCTGCCACAGAGCCAGCTTCCTCCGCACCACCTCCTGGGGCACCCCCAGCACCCCACTCAGCTCCTCCAGCGACCAGGAGCCTGCAGAAAGGGGGGGGGGCAGGGTGGGGGAGAGACGTGACACACTTAGAACAGCCTAATGAGATGAGAGCTTTTGTGCTAAATTACATTCCAGTCTGTGGCACACAAAGGGGCATTTGGATGGCCTGCAAAAAAAAAAAAGACAGACAGACAAACAGGCAGAGAGACAAACAGAGACAGATAGACAGACAGGCAGAGAGACAAACAGAGACAGAGAGACAGACAGACAGATAGACAGGCAGACAGACGAACAGACAGACAGACAGGCACGCAGACAGACAGACAGGCAGGCAGACACACACAGGCACACAGACAGACAGAAACAGGCACACAAACAGACAGACAGACAGACAGACACACAGACAGAGAGACAAACAGAGACAGATAGACAGACAGGCAGAGAGACAAACAGAGACAGGCAGACAGACAGACAGACAGACAGCAGACAGACGACACAGACAGACAGACAGACAGACAGACAGACAGACACACACACAGGCAGACACACAGGCAGGCAGACTCACTCTTGTCTTGAAAGTGCAGAATGATGGCAGCGTGGATGGGAGACACAGACAGGTTGGTCAGGGTTCGATCTCCCAGCTCAATGTCCAGAGTCACAGAACCCAGGTGGGGCTTCCAGCTCAGGGTCCGCATAGCCTGGGGGGGGGGAGGAGAGTGTGAGTCAGACAGAGAGGGGGGCACAGAGAGAGAGAGGGGGGACAGAAAGAGCGAGAGAGAGAGAAAGAGAGGGAGAGAAAGTGGAGTCTCTCTTGGCATTCCCTCACAGCCTAAAGCATTGTCATCAGTATGATTGATGGAGGAAAGAAGAGAGCACATCTTTCTTTCATCCTGCACCTTTTCCTCTTATTTTTCCTTCTTTTCCTCTGTTCTGCTCCACTGCTGTCCTTACCCCCATCCCCTGCCCCCGCCCGCACCCCCCCAGCACTCCCCGCACCTTCAGCTTCTCGTAGCGATGGGTGTACGCCTCCATGGCCTGACACACCACTGGGGGGAGCTCCATCTTCTCCTCCTTCAGCGGGGGCCAGAACTCCGAGGAGAGGATCATGGCCGACAGAGCCAGGGGAGGCTGCTCCTCCTCGGGGAGACGCGCCTCCTCCTCCCGGATATTAGTGTTGATCCTCCGGGAGTCCGCCACGTCCTGCATGTGTTTGTGTGTGTGTGCGTGTGCGTGTGTGAGTACACGTGCGTGTGTGAGTGTGTGCATGACAGTTAGTGACAACAGAGATGGGGCAGGGGGGAGGAGGGGGAGGTATAGCCAGAGTTTAATCGTAGTGCAAAGATACTCTACTTTCAGAACAGATATTCAGGCTGATATGCTTAGCATGGGAAATCCTGTCTCCTGCCATTGTCAAACATAAATAGTTCTGATTGGCTGCTCTGTTGTGAATATTCATAAAGGGGTGTGTCTAAGGAGTGAGAACCCAAGCGGTAGCTGGGACTGGACGGCAGGCTGACCTTCAGCATGACCTCACAGTAGTGCATGTGGGACTCCCCGAACCGCAACTTCAGCAGCTCAACGTTACGAATCTCCCTGCAGAGACAGACCCAGTTACACACTGCTTATACACACTCACACACACACACGCATGTTCACACGCACGCACACAGTTATGAACTGTTTACACACACACATGCACCCAGTTACACACTGCTTACACACACACACACACGTACACGTACACAAACACTAGCCAGAGAAACACCCATTCACACTGCTTACACACACGCCAATGAAAGACATCAGGGCCCAGATCACACGTTAAGGCTGCGCATAAGGCTAGGCAACGTGTCGACACTGTGTGCAGTTCTGAGTAGGCATAAGAAATACATCAAGTGTGTGAGAAACGCTAAAGATCGGCATGTAAGCAGAGCTGTAGTGTGTCAGCGGGTGGAGTCCAGGTGGGGCCGGGCACCTGGCGGTGTTGTAGTTGAGCTGGTGCAGCAGCCGGTCGGCCAGCACGGTGCGGTACTCATCGATGAAGATCTCCTTACTGCCGTATATGCTGACCAGCAGGCTGATGATGTCAGAGGAGCGGCGCTTAGAGCCCGTCTTATCTGAGAGAGCGAGAGAGCGAGAGAGGAGGGGGGAAGAGAGAGGAGGAGAGGGGAGGAGAGAGGGAAGAGAGAGGGGATGGGAATGAGAGAGAAGAGAGGGGACGGGAATGAGAGAGGAGACGAGAGGTAGAAGAGAGAGGAGAGAGGGATGAGAAAGGGGATAGGAATGAGAGAGGAGGAGAGAGGGAGAAGAGAAAGGTTTGAATTGATGAGGTTCTGTCTAGTTTCCCGTAGAGTCCTTTCCAACAGCAGGGTGAGAACTGCGGTGGGCAATCAGTGGGGTGGTCAGTGGGCAGTCAGTCAGTGGTCAGTGAGCGGTCGGTGGGCGGTCAGTATGAACCTGTGAGCGCGTCTGTAGGGTCTGGGGTCCACTCCTCAGGGTCGCTGCCTTCGTCCTCGCTGTCCTGCGTCTCCAGGGTGACGGGGTCGGCGCGTGAAAGCTCATTGGCTAGGTCACTGCAGCCCTCCGCGTCCCCGGTCAGGCTGGCCACGATCTGCCGCACGGTGTCCTCCCGCGTCCTGTCGTCATGACAACACAACCACCGTTTGATCTAGGGTTAATTCAGAGGGGGGCCCATACTGTGTTTGAGGGTGTCGTTGTCAAATAAACACCCAGGAACTACATTTAAACCATCTGCTTTCATTGTAAAAAAACACAATATATTAAGCTTTAACAATACATAAATTCATCTTTTAGCCATTACACACAAACAGATCAGCCACACACACACACACACAAACACACGCTCACACACCAGTCACACACATACCCACATACTCACACACCTGAGGTACTTGCGAATAGGCTGGCAGGCCACCTGCAGGATGACCATGGACGGGTCCAGCTCTCGAAGGGCCTTGATGGCCGAGATGTAGACCGTGATGATGTCAGATGTGTGCACCCCTTAAGTGCGAGGAGAACGAGGGAGGCTTTCAACAGCAGCAGTTTTAACAATGATAAAGTGGGCGAAAGTCAGGGTTAGTGTTGCATAACCAGCTGACCTGGGTGAAGGTTAGGGTTAGAGTTAGGGTTAGATCCCCGGCTGACCTGGGTGAAGGAGTCTTGTTTCAAAGGCAGACTTGAGGGACGTGAGAAGCTGCTGTCTCTGATTGGTCCTCTCCAGACAGAACCTCAGGTCCTCGATAGCGGGCGTTGAATCTGGGAAATCTGAGAAGGGAGAGAGGAAGACTGAGAAATAGAGCTCCTGAGACCTCTCCATCAGAAACAGACACGGCCTGCTTGTCTCGTTCACCTGCATTGCATCCAATCAAGGCTACAAATTCTCCTTAAGAGAACCTTATAACATGAACAACTTGGGGAAAAAAAATCTGCAGATCTGCAGGGTTCCTGTTGCATTATAGGTTAAAGGTGCTGCCAGATTCAGCTGGCGGGCTGGCTACCAGTTTCAGAATGCCAATTTAGCTTTAGTGTGGGACCCATTTCCTGCAATCTGCCTACAGCTATCTTTACAAGGTGCACAGCATCATGGGAAAACAATCAGAAATACACAAGTCATACCCCAGCTGTACCCCAGTTATACCCCATCTGTACCCCAGTCATACCCCAGCTGTACCCGTTATACCCCAGCTGTACTTCGGTTATACCCCAGTTATACCCCAGCTGTACCCCAGTCATACCCCAGCTGTACCCCAGTCATACCCCAGCTGTACTCCAGTCATACCCCCGCTGTACCCAGTCCCCCTCACCGCGGATGATGCTGAAGAGCTCCTCGATCCTCATGTTGACGTAAATCCTGCAGAAGAACTGCTGCATGTGGCAGCGCCAGCGCTGTAGCACGCTGCCGCCGCCGCCGCCGCCAGGCGAAGCTTTCCCCGCCCCCTCCATCATGCCCCGCCCCACGCCGCCGGAGCCAGGCCCGTCCGCCATGATGCCCCGCTCCGCGCCAGCGCACGGCCCCCCCGCCTCACTCACAAACACCCGGCTCAGCCAACCCAACACCCGCTCCAGCCACTGCAGAGGGAGGGGAGGGGGGGCGGGGAGAAGGGGTAAAAGAATGAAACAAAACAACTTCACACAATTATCAGAAAAACTCATGGCTGCATTATCTATCAACCCACACTCTTTCAGCTGTGTGACGTCCAGTCTAAAATTCTCCACAGCTGTAATGATGAAGTAATGATGCATGGAATCCATTGTTCGCCAGTAGCTGGTCTTGATTCCTGTAAATTGGCGCTTAAAGCAGCCAATCAGGACCCGACACTACTCCAGTTACACAGCTTCAGCTCTACTTCTGTGTTACTTTCTTTTCTGCACACATGACCTAAAGTTTTTGCATATCGTCCTTGTGTCCCTGTCGCACTGGATAAGAGCTTCTGCTGAACACACACACACACGCACACACAGCCTGGTTTAGGGAAAAGGTGCGTGCGCTGGGAGAACACACAGCCCCTCGTACCTCCTGGAAGTCGGACAGGAAGGAGATCTCGTACTCCCCGCGGCAGCGCGACTCCATCCTCTGCGCCACCAGCCTGTGCAGGATGGAGGTCACCGCCTCGGCACTCACCCTCTCCAGCAGCTGCAGCCTGGAGCTGGAGGACCAAACACACACACGCACACACACACACACACACACGCACACGTGCATACACACATACACGCACACACGCACACACACACACACACACACACACACACACGCACGCACACACACATCAGCACACACACGCACACATGCACACACACCACACACACACACGCATACACACACAGACAAACAGACAGACAGAGAAACAGACAGACATTCACGTAACCATTAAAGAGAAACATACAGGCTACGGCACTCATACATCCACAGATACAACAAAACCACATCTCCTGAACAACAAAGAATAACCGTAACTAAGGATATTTACCCACAGTGACTATAACAAAGAAACGTATTAATCAGACAGACAGACTGTAGCAGTCACACACTAACCCCTGGCCCCCTCACGCCTTCAGTCCCTCACAGTATGTGGCTCAGTCCCCACCCCATCCCTGCCCCCTCTCTGCCACAGTATGTGGCTCAGTCCCCACTCCCCCCTGCACCCCCCTCTCTGGCCCTCACAGTATGTGGCTCAGTCCCCACTCCCCCCTGCACCCCCTCCTCCTCCAGATGGGCCAGTCCCCTCCCTGACCCTCTGCCTACAGTATGTGGCTCAGTCCCCACTCCCCCTGCACCCCCTCTCTGGCCCTCACAGTATGGCTCAGTCCCACTACCCTGCACCCTCCTGCTCACAGTATTGCTCAGCTCCTGCAGCTCCTCCAGGGCCTCCTGGCACCAGCACCGCTGCGGGGGGGTGGCGCAGCCCGGGCACAGGCCCCTGTCGGGCCCCGGGGCCGCCTCGCCGCCCCCCCCGTCGCCGCCCTCCCCCTCCCGGCTCATGTGCACGGCCAGGGTCCGGCTGTAGAACTCCAGCACCCTGTCCTGCAGCACCGCCGACGGGGAGAACAGCAGGATGGCCCGGGTGACGGAAAAGGCCCTCTCCCTCAGCCCGAGGGTCCCCGCGCCGAACAGGCCCCCCCGGCCCTCGTCCTGCCAGGCCCCCAGCCGCTCCAGCCCCCCTAGGATAGAGAGGAGGAGGAGGAGGAGGAGACGTTAGGGAACGGAGCCTCTACTCCACACAGCCTGACACCTGCTATGCAGATCATTAGTCTTTAGAAGGGAGAAGACAGCAGAGAGCTGCAAATATCAAATAGCACTCAAATATCGGCACCTTTTTTTTTTTTTTTTTACATTGTGTGTGTGAATAAATCTTTAGAAAAAAAGATCAACGTGCACTCTGCCGAGGTGCCTGGACCTTGGAGCCAAAATAAACAATCTGAACTAAAAACTTGGTAACTTTCAAAACACTTACACTTCATTTCAAAATGAGTGATGGTAATTTAACATTATTAGAGAGTGGTAAAGAAGGATGAGGCAATATTCACTCATTTTGCGAATGTAAGCATTTGGAGAGAAGCTGTTTTGGCGATACTTGGTTATTTATATTTCATCGCAATGTTTAGTAATCTTTTAAAAAAAATTTTGACTGATATCTGCTGAACTGACAACTCCAAGAATCTGGCTACCTAAGAAAGGCTCCAGTCGGGCGAGGAGGGTTCGGAAGGCCTGGAGCAGGACCCTAGCCCGGTCCCTCTCCTCCAGCTCGTTTTCTGGCTGTTCCAGCCCCGCCCAGAACTCGGGCGCCACGGCCGAGGTCAGCCGCACCTGCATGGTCTCCAGCAGCCAGCCCTCCACGCACTGTCCCAGGCCTTGGCTGCAGAGCAACGCTATGGCGTGGGAGAGGGACTCCTCTGACTGAGCGGCGGAGGACATCGGGGACACCTTGGAGACAAGCACACCGACAGGACCAATTTTACACCACAATTTACCGCTGCGCCATCCGCACCTCACACACGATGACACAGCAGAGGCACGGTCACTCAGCCGTTACCATGGATACGCTCAAAAGAGCCTTGTTATCAATGGCCACAAAGTTACCGATCAGGTAACAGATCAGAAGGAAGATGCTTCGCACTGCAGGGGTGGAAGCACATAATCTTTCATTAACTACATATTAATGCATTACTTTTTAAACTTCTTATACTTTTAGAAATTGTAACACTTTTTCCTTTGATAATTTTGAACTGACACTGCGTAGTCATATGAAATCAGGCCATTCTATTTTTGCAGAGACATACACCATGTGCAGAGACATATAGGCCTACCATGACATTAACCAAACCAACGAGACACATTTCTGTGGATAAAGTCAGTGTATAAATACTGTCATGTAACCATAAGCGCCCTACAACAGCCTTTGCTCCTTCATCAGTAATAAAAGTAACAAAAGCACGAGTTTCATTTAGGTTTTGTTATTTGGGACATATTTATTAGCCTCTTCACTGAGGGAGACTTCAGTGAGTTTCTGGCACTAATGTGCTTTTCTCCAACAGTAGTACAGAAAGGGAAAGTTATCTGTCCGCTAGGTACTTACCAACGCTGCAGTTACAGCGTCCCAGGCAGCGGGAAGCTCTCGCGGCACAACGACCGACTGTCTCGAGTTCATGCCGATTAGATAACGAACACGCTCAAGAATGCATTGAGCGAGCTATCATTTACCTGGTGAACAACTGATGTGGACTATGCGAATAGGTAGAAAACCATGCAGTAATGACAGTTAAATTCCGTGCACTACGGCTAAAATACTCCACACAGTCGCGCTCTTCTTTGAGTTTCTGGCGCACAGATTTTACGTCAGCTGTCAAAATGCGTCAGAGGTGTGGCGGAAGTTCAAGCTGTATGTGGCGGTAACATATTGTAGACAGTTGTCACAGAAACGAAGTGAACTGAAGTTAAGTAGATCTTTTGTTGAAATGCATGGCGTAAGAAACGACGGAGTAAACGGAGAGCAGGATAGATAACAACATCTGAACGGTTCCTACAAATACTGAACCGTGGTTGAGAGCAGAGTCTCCCGGGAGTGGAGGGAAGAGGTCGGCAACATGTCCCAGCAAGGAGCCGCGATGCAGACCTACAACAATGAACTTGTGAAGTGTAAGTGATGTTGAAGAAATGTAAGCTAATATATATATTTTTTTAATTGTACAATTTAGCATTTTTTTCTAGTAGTTAACAGGGCTAACGTTTTCAGATTTCTCATGCCTAGGTTTGTTACAACATCGGCTTTCTGGATACAGTTGGCAACTACAAGTAGCTAACAAACTGATTTAACTGAAACCGACACAGTTGTTATAGCT